>NC_079452.1:45071662-45329162 GCF_903798145.1 Danio aesculapii | reverse complement strand
GTGTAGTGATCACACATCGAACTTAATATCTGTTTTATTCATACTGGAACCTAGAAGGTGTAAAAAGAAGATAGAAATGCTTCTCTTTTTCTGCATTCAGACTTATTTACAGTGTTAAAGAGTTGGATTCTTCTGCAAATCGTAAACCAAGGGCTAAAAAAATTAGCATGTATGAAAGAGAGTTTCTTGGTCAAAAAATTGCACCTTTGGGTTGCAACTAGTTTTGAATTTTTTTCCAAACATGTTTCCTCTGCACTTCTCAGAGCACATGTGCACACAATAATGAGAAAAAGAGCAGCCCATCAACACACCTCACTCTGCACTGCAATGGCTCCAAAGAAGTCTTTTTTTTGGCTGTAAAGGAAAGCTGACCATATTAATCCATAGTCAATTTAATGCATTCACACGTAAGTTTTAAATATTTCAGCTGAACCCCCCAACTTGAGTTTTTTAATGTGACTGCTATTTAGAACTGATCACTTTCAATGGCGAAGTGTCTGGTTTATGACATGACACTTCGCAGCCTCTTGCACTGGAGGGGAAAGATTAGAGCTGCTAGATTTATAACACATCAGTTCATCAGCAAGTGGCTATTTAACTGGGAGAAGAGTAGAATAAGCATTTTAGTTACCTAAATAGTCTCGTTCTGTTGTTATAATGCAAAAGCTGTGTTTTTTTTCTTGTAAGTGTAAAGAAAGTGAATGAGAAAAGATGTATGCAGTACTTTTCTATAGCTTTAAGATTAATAGGAGATTGGGCGAAATTGAGCAAATGTATCCTGCTGATCAAATGACAATAAACACACGACTGATGTGCCAAGATTTGGTTTATATGTGCGGTGCTAATCAACTGTATATTTATAATGCTTATCAGCATTATCAGCATATATTCTATTACTGTATAGAATACTATAAAAGGATTTCTTACTCATTCTGTGATGTGAAACCACGTCTGCTCATAAAAAGATAAATATTTAAGACTGGATTGATTTTATGAAGTGAATTTGAATGAAATAATTTGAAGTAAATCTCTTTGTAAAACAGGCTCATGCTTATGTAAAACTGTATCACACGTGTGCTGCTGTTCTAAATGTTTTCATTGCTCAGACGGATTTTTTTTTGTCACACTTTACTACCTTAACCAAACCACTTCCAGATTTTAGAGTCAGACTGGGGTTTATGCACAGGGACTTTTCATTTTCAGTCAGCCAGCTCAAGTGCTTCCGGTGAATGGTCATGCCATTATAAAATTGCAGCGTTTAAGTTTCTTTAAAAATCAATGACCGCTTGATTGATATACAAAATAAAGTGGGACTCAGAACGCACAAAAAGCACTGCAATAAACTTCATTGTTCTGCGCTGTCATTAAAATATGGAAAATAATTTTTCAGGGCTCCTGATGGCGATTACTTTCATTTTATTTAACGATTTAACAACTAAATGAAAGCTTTAGTTTATAAAACAGATTATATTTGAATTAATTTACATTATTAATGCTGTTAAAGCAAGTTTATGAAATTGAAAATAATGACATCTGCCTTTTACCGGGAATTTGTCAGGGGATGAAAAACACTTGCCATGCATAAAGCCCATTCAGATTGTAGGTTGTATTGTTTATATCCAAGCAGCTAATTCTGATTGTGAGCAGAATTTATAAGATGTTGATATTGTAATATCTTTCTTGTGTGTGTGTTTGCAGGTACACGCGGGAGGCTGGCGTTCGCTCTCTGGAGAGGAAGATCGGGGCCGTCTGTCGAGCCGTGGCTGTGAAGGTTGCTGAAGGTCAGAAGGTCACTAGATCAGAGGCGCCCACTGAGCAGCATGCAGGTAAGACTGTTTGTTTTTCATGTCACTCATCAGTGTTATTTAGTGCTAGTTTTACTCTAGCCCAGCTTCAGGAATATTGCTAGTAGTCTTCGAGCAAAGATAACACTCTGTGTCCCTGGGTCTTCTTGTTTATGTTTCATCCTGATGGCAAGATGAAAATATGGTCACTGCATTTTAAATTAAAAATACTTTATAAAGTATTTTGCATTCAGAACAGGAAAAATCTGTCTGTAAATTCAAATTAATATTAAGTTAGGTTAAATGAAAATATTTTTTCTATTAAAAAAATATTTAATAAAAAAATATACATTTGAAATTGAAATTAATATTAAGAATTATTAATATTCATCCTCAAAAATATAATTTTATAAAATAATTTTTTAATGTGCTATATTAAATACACTAAGCTTAAAGACTGTTATATATATTTTCCATTGTTAATGAAAATATTCTGTATAATAAAATAATGAAATAAATTTAATTATTGTAATATAATAAATATATAACATGTAAAAATAAATACAGTGATTTCAAGTTCCTATCAATAGAAAATATTTTATTAGACTATTTAATATTGAGGTAAATGAAAATGTATCTACACTCAATGCAATTTCTGCATGTAGACATGGTCAAGACGATCTGCTGCAGTTGAAACTGAGCATCAGAATGAAGAAGAAAAGTGATTTAAGTGACTTTGAACATGGCATGGTGGTTTGTGTCAGACTGCATTGAGTATTTCAGAAACTGCTGATCTACTGGAATTTTCACGCACAACCATCTCCACAGAAAATGGTCTGAAAAAGAGGAAATACCTAGTAAGTGGCGGTTCTGTGGACGCAAATGCCTTGTTGATGCCAGAGTTCAGAGGAGAATGGCCAGATTGGTTCCAGCTGATAGAAAGGCAACAGTTACTCAAATAACCACTCGCTACAACCGAGGTATGCAGAAGAGGATCTCTGAACGCACAACACGTCCAACCTTGAGCCGCATGGGCTACAGCAGCAGAAGACCACACTGGGTGCCACTCCTGTCAGCTAAGAACAGGAAATGGAGGCTACAATTCGCACAGGCTCACCAAAATTGGACAATAGTAGATTGGAAAAATGTTGCCTGGTCTGACAAATCTTGATTTCTGCTGCGACATTGGGATGGTAGGGTCAGAATTTGGCATCAACAACATGAAAGAATCGATCCATTCTTCTTTGTATCAACGGTTCAGGCTGATAGTGGTGGTATAATGGTGTGGGGGATATTTTCTTGGCACACTTTGGGCCCATTAGTACCAATTGAGCATCATGTTAATCCCACAGCCTACCTGAGAATTGTTGCTGACCATGTCCATCCCTTTATGACCACAGTGTACCCATTTTCTGATGGCTACTTCCAGCAGGATGACACGCCATGTCATAAAGCATGAATCATCTCAGTCTGGTTTCTTGAACATGATGAAAAGTTCACTTTACTCAAATGTCCTCCACAGTCAACAGAGCTCAATCCAATAGAGCACCTTTGGGATGTGGTGGAACGGGAGATTCGCATCATTGATGTGCAGCCAACAAATCTGCATGATGCTATCATGTCAATATGGAGCAAAAACTCGGAGGAATATTTCCAGTACCTCGTTGAATCCAAGCCACGAAGGATTAAGGCAGTTCTGAAGGCAAAAGGGGGCTCAAACTGGTACTAGTAAGGTGTACCTAATAAAGTGGCCGGTGAGTGTAATTACAGTATAACATGACAAGTATTTTATTTGATAAAATTAATAATATTAAAAGTATTTTTTCTATTAAATTTATAAGACAAACTATATTAAATAAAAATTTAATTATTATAGTAAGGATACAAAACATTGAAATACAGTGGCTTGTTATAATATCAGTGGGAAATTTTATTTAATTCAATTTCATACAGCTATTTAATATGAAATTTACGTACAAATATGAACATGAGTTATAACAAAATTTATCAAATAACAACAATTGCTTGATAATTTGAAATCAATTCAAATTATTTTATTTTATTTCATTTTTAAAATTAGCTGTTTAGTTATTGGGATGAATGTTGTCCCTAATAACGCGACCCATATTCATACAACGAATACATACAACAAGACATTTTATCAGGTTGCACTGAATTGAAGTACTCTTCTGCATGCATCTTGTTCCTCACTCCCCGACAGCAGCAGCTCAGGAAGGCTTTAGCATTCACTGCCACAGACAGACGGCTGATTCAGCACAATCCATAACACATACTTACCCTACTGTGCCGCACCGACAGATTCAAGTACACACTCCCTCAAGATGTGTACATAGGTAACCCACGCTGAGAAAATATCAAGCGTACAGTCAGAAAAACTAGTCTCAGCACACACACAAGCACATATTGGTCATCAATCTCTCTAAGCATGGGCCCCCTGAGGGCTGGAGGAGGGTAAAGTGTGCTAACAGACAGCCAAAGCCCCCCCCCTCTCGTCCCGCCACAGCTGCTCCTCTGAAACTGAAGTTCAGACTTTCTGCATACATTTACACTAGAGTGCTTTCAGATAACTCACTGTTTTAAAATGAAAACCATCCTTGTCCATACGGCTTTTTCGACTAGGCTTCAGAAAGATCTCAATCCACACTACATGACCAAAAACAAAAAAGTAGGCTTAAAATTATAATACAAAATTGTAGCTTATTTACCCTTATTAAATAAAAACGTAGACTAGAATGGTAGCTTCAGTTATTCATTTGTGTAAAAAGAAAAAATGGATCACAGATTTTTTTATTGTCATAATAAAAAAACAACTAAATTTGTGGTCATTCAGATAAGAAGACAAAGACATCATTCAGTACTGTAATTAGATTACCATTGTTAGTGTATACTCACTATAAATTGAAAATAAAGAAAACATGGGATGCACTTTTTTTTAGGGATGCACCGATAGCATTTTTTGGAACTGATCTGATCCCAATACCAAAATTCTGAGTATTGACCTATACAGATCCGATCCCGATACTGTGCCTTTTCTAAAACATAGTTTCTATAGTTCTGTGATAAACTTAAGTAATATATCTTCTTTAGTAAAAATAATAGAACCATAGGCCTACTGTATATGACAGACACACAATCTTAAAACATGATGCTTGGCGTGAACTAGGCTACATTATTTGAGCATTTGTTATGACATTGATCTGTTGTGGTCCAGCTTATGCTTCCTTTTTTAATATTAATATTTTTCTTTGAAATCTGCAATAGGCTACCAGTATTGACAATCGTTGGTAAAATAACCAGCCTTTTTAGCAAAGCCTGATATTTTCCTGCAGGTTTAATCAAATTCTCTTTTAAGGCAAGTCATTTTACTCAGCGGCCATCTTTGAAACACCTCTTAGGCAGTATGCTCGAGACACTGCTCGCTGCAGAGCCACTTGAGCTCCAGTGAGGGGGAGCTTGAGCTTGAGCTCCTCCTTCTATAAGCTGTTTTAATGCGTACACCCACCCCTAACCCCAACCCCAGTGACATCACTCGTAGAAGAAGTGCAAGGAAGGTGGAGCGGGAGCTTAAGCTCCCCCTTGCTGGAGCTCAGCTCTGCCCAAGTGGCTCTGCAGTGAGCACCACTTGGTATGCTCGGGCATTCTGTTTGATTGGGGAAACATCAAATTCTCCAAAACTACTTGCCAAGCTTATAATTCCATTTCATATTGCAAATAACCAATAAAATTAAACAACAACTGTTTGTATCACACAAAATCTGCAGAAACTCACGTCTGGTCCAAGCCCCTCCACCCGGAGAATTGTCAGTCTATAGAGATCGATAATTGGCTCCTGTTCTAGAAGGCAGGGCCTTATTCGCCATATTGACAGTAACATTTTCCCTATTCAACAGTATACGAGTGACATGTCTTGTGTATTCTATAGTCTTTAGTTTGATGCAGACTAAACTAAACTGTCTGTGGCCAGTGTTACTTAATAAACATTCCCTTTTCTGTTAATGAAAATCCATGTTGCGCCCATCGGTTTCACTTTTATTAATTTAATCAACTACTTTGACCACAATGAGCCAGGCTTTACAAACTATTTGCACCACTTAAACAATAAACTCAGTCAGAAGGATGAAAGAACAGAAACTCAATGTGAGAACAATTTTACAGAGCGATGCATGTCGCGTCTGCGCAGCCGGTGCGTGAATGAAGCGCTTTATGCATCACTGAGACACAGCGCGCAGCCCTTCGGCATCTGCAGACACTTTTAAAACTGAGCAGCACAAAGGGATAAAATGAGTGCGTTGAAGATCTGTTCAATGTATTGTTGAGCGTTTAATAATTGAAAGTTTCAGGTAGGCCTAGTTTATGTGTAAAGAGCAGGTAATAGCCCTCTCTACTCCAGTGTTGCGAAAAATATGCGGTATCGAACTGATACCTTATCCAAGTATCGGGATCGGTGCATCCCTACTAGGGCTGTCCGATTAATCGAAAAAAGATCACGATCTCGATTCGACCCTACACACGATCTTAATTCAGCTTTTCTACGATTCAGCCAATTATATTTTCAAGGTCAGGAGGGAAGCAACGCAGTCGCACAAGTCTTCACAGGAACATGAACATCTTCAAATGGCGTTAAAAGTGTCACATTCTGTATTAATAAGGTATAATTCACCCAGAAATGTCATTTCTGTCTTCATGTAATGATGTATTTGCGGCCGCGAAATCACACGTGAGCTGACCACAAGCTACCGAGAACGCGTGCACGCAGCATGCAAATGACAGCTACTTTAGTGAACAGAACCTGCATAGGCTGTGAATAACAAGTAATAAAGTTGTAAATAACGTTCAGGTTGTTGCACAGAGCACTCGTTTGAGAGCCACACTGAAAGAATTATTTGCATGTGTGCGTGATTTTATCATAGTGACGGCAGCCATGAGCTGCACTAGGAAGTGAAAATGAAACTGGGTGCATATCATTTAAATGATCATACCGCATTTTACGATTATGATTACGACAAGCATTTGATATGTTTTTTCTTTCATAGCTAACACATAGTGTTGTGCATGGAAATAAATGTTTTACAGTGTCAGTATTGTTAAAAATACCTTATAGCTAAATATTTTTATTGTTTCATATACAGTACAAAAAACCATTTCAGCCATTAAACAACACTGGAAGAACTGTGCAATTGAGACAGCACTTAAAATGACTGACTCCCTAATCATTGCCCTGACTACTGAACAAGGGTGCTGATTGAGATGCACCCACTGGCTACATTAACACTAGTGCACTTTTTCTACTGGTAGAAATTAAATCATTTGCTACTTTTCTCTCTTGGTGCAGTTTAATACTAGACGTACATTGTTTTAATGAATACTTTTAATATATGGTTTGTGTTTTATTTAAGATGAGAGTGAGATGAGATTTAGATAATCATGGCTCAAGTTTTGCTTTCTGTTTTCTGGTCAGGTTTTATCTTCTGCTTTATTTTATATTTGGTGTGTACTGGCAGGTGTTGTTCTTACTCTTAACATCAAGACAGCTGTCGCATGTGTTTCCTGCTGTTTGCTGTGCTTTCTCGGTACTTTCAGTTCAGCTGAGTCCTCGTATGGTTCAGTGTCTACATTAACCACTGCAGTTACAGAAAATAAGACTGTTCCTTATGTAGGCGTCCCATGTCTCGTAAAGAAGCATAATGGTTTTTTAAAGATGCATTTTTGTTTGTTGCATGGTATGATATGGAATATAATTTGGATTTGGCATCCTGCACATGTTTTTCAGTTGCTAACGCCATCCAGTAATAGGGTGGTTAAATAAAGCAAGTGTAATTTGGTTTGTCATTTGACATGCCAGACCTGCTCCTCATGCAAAGTTGCTTTTTATTAGGGCTTTATTTTCATTTATTATTTGCCATTTTTAAAATCATTATTCCTTAATGAAATATAATATTTCATTTAAAATAGCTGGAAATAAACTATAATCATAATTATAAACATTGTGTTCTTTCCTTATTAGAAATGTTTTTCTGCTAAGTAATTTGATAACGATTTAGCAAAACAATGTTTTTTGATATAATTAATAAATCAATAGCAAATATAAAATTAATAGCAATGCATAAGTAAGCATTTTCTGCCAAGTAAATAAACTAATAAAAAAAAATGCATATAATTAATAAAACAATAGAAAATATAAAAGTGCTTATTAGTAATGCATGATTAAGCATTTTCTGCTGAGTAAATAAACTTATTTAACTAAATGTTTTTGATTTAATTAATAAAACAACAGCAAATACAAATGAGCTTATTAGTAAAGCATAATTAAGCATTTTAGAATCAACATTAATTTCCTTCTGTGTAAATAAAAAAAGAATATTTGAATTTTTATAAATAAAATTAATTAAAAAGTGGTTCATTAGAAAATATGGCCTTCTGTTTCCTTCTTAAATTTAAAGTGTGTAATATTTATTTTTTAATATATATTTTATTGCTACATATAATTTGAAAGTATTTTTTAATATAATTATTCATTTAATTTTGAAATGTTAATTTAACGTTTAGTTTTATATTTTATTTTTACTGAATATATTAATATATTTAATATTTATTACATTTATAAGTCAATTTCTTGTAATTTTATATAGCTTTAAATTTGTCATGGGTGACGCAGTGGTGCAGTAGGTAGTGCTGTCGCCTCTCACAGCAAGAAGGTCGCTGGAAAATATAAAAAATATTTTAGTGAAATAAAGATTTTATTATAAAAGTGCATTTTATATGAACAAAGAAAATGACTATGATGGTAAAAACAAAACATCTGTGATCTCATAAAAAGTACAAACAGACAGGTCAGGGTCTGTGAAGAGTTGGCAGATGGGCTTTTATTATTTTAAAAGCAAACTTTTCTCTTTAGATTAATGTGCACTGATCAGTCATGCACAATAAAGTCTTTTTTCAACAAGGCATATGCCGTTTCCTTCTTTGTTCTGCAGGACATGATGCTCCTCCTTTTCATTTAACAATCTAGTCACATGATTTGTGGGCAGCAGTGGGCATATATATATATATATATATATATATATATAATAGTGTGTCTCGCCAAAGGCTAGTACACAACAGTCATGTTCAGAAAAACTCTGACAAACCTTGTAAAGTCAATTCACCCTGAAGCTGCTTCCGTTATAATGTTTGATATTAAAACCCATAAAACCTTATTGTTTCCTCCCAAAATGAAGACAGCACCTGCTCTCCCCCTTCGCTGGGACCCCTGTGGCATTTTCTCTCCAGCCTATAATTCTCCATTATTCCAGACAGCTCTCTTTCTCGCCTTTGCTTTCTTTTCACTTTTCTCCCCTCTGGCCTCAATGTCTGTCACCTTGCTTAATGAAAAGCCTCAAATAGACGTGATAATGGAAGTGCAGACCTGATCAAATTTTATAGCTCCATTTGTCTCTTGAAATTCACTTTCCTTTTTTGTATCTCCGCTTAAATGGACTTTACTTTTAAGTTTGTGAAATGTCAGCACCCACCTCTTTTGTATCGACACAAGTTTTAAACCAAAAAACCCACCTTTACATTACTGTTTGCATGTTTCAGAGCAGAATACAGAGAGCAAGGTGGAGGATTCTGGGATTGCAGCACCTCCTGAGATGCCAATCGTTATTGACCACATTGCCCTGAAGGATATTCTTGGACCGCCGCTCTTTGAAATGGAGGTTTGGGTCGCTTAAATGCTTGAAAGGTCATTGTGTCTCTCCAGGACAGAACAAAAATCTGGTTTTAATAAAATATGGGTGGTTATTTATTTTAATTTTGTACATGCTATGTATTTATCATAGTCATCATTACCTACCCATGAAGCTAACCTTAACCCATGTAGTTACTATTATAATCCAATAATTCTTTAGATGCAGTTCATGACAAAATTATTAGCCCTCCTGAAAATTTGAATTCTTTTTCAATTATTTCCCAAGTGCTGTTTAGTCAGGATTAAATTATTAACTGGTATCTTTTATCTTTGCCATAATGACAGTACATAATGTTTGATTAGCTGTTTTGTAAGATAGTTTTCAGTTTAAAGTATGATTTAAATGCTCAACTAGTTTAATTGAGTTAACTAGGCAAGTTAGGTTGCCTACAGTGGTTTGTTCTGTAGCTAATCTGAGAAAAACAATTAAGGATGCTAATATAATTGACCATATATTGGCTATTTTGGTTTAAAAAAAAGTGTAAGTTTTATTTTATTCCAATGAAACTAAAGTAAATAAGACTTTCTCCAGATGATAAATATTCTAGAAATACTGTGAGATTTTTTTTACATTATTCCATATAATATGTTTTCTTCTAGGGGAAATCTTATTTCTATTAGTTTGGCTGGAATAAAATAAGTTTTAATATTAAAAAAAATATATTTATATGGTGAATATATATATATATATATATATATATGTATGTATGTATGTATGTATATATGTATGTATGTATGTATGTATGTATGTATATATAATATTTTTCTACTTATTTGGCAATCAATAAAACTGATATAAACATGTAAAGCTTGTACTTTGTCACTTCCCTAAATGGATCAAAGGTATTATTCACCTCATACTTCAGTTTCTCATCAAACCTTATATATATAACCCACCGTTAGAAACTGTCTACAGAACAAACCTCTGTTATCCAATGACTTGCCTTATTATCCTAACTTTCCTAGTTACCCTAATAACCTAGTTAAGTTGTTAAATTGCACTTTAAAGGTCCCGTGAGGTGCTTTGAAATGCGTGTTTTTAATCAGCAAACAAACTGGAAATAAAAAGCAAGAAAAGCAAGCAAGAGTCTGAATAATAAGTACAACTGTGGGCTGTTTACACGTGAGCTGCTACGCTGTGATCGTGGAAGAGATTTAAAATTAAAGAGCTAGTAATTAATTTGATTGAAGGAGTTTTATAGTCTTGATATGGGATTGTAAATGGTTATATAGGACCGAGAAAAAAGGCCAAAGATGGGCTAAAAAGGGGGCTAACGATACTTACATACTGGACTGTTGACACAGTGAGCTCACAGTGGTAGTATTTAATATTTATGAGGTAAGTATTAAATATGATCGGTGGAGTTTGATCGTGACGACTAGTAATTAAATTTAAAATAAAACTTAACTTAGGAGAGCAGACAAGCTAAGCAGAGCAGGAGCAGAGCAGGCAAGCTACAATTGTAATTATTAGAAATTAGTTATTAAATGATTAGGTTTAAAAATGTGTTAAAAAAAATCTCTGCCTTAAGCAATAATTATTAAATATATATTTTTAAAGACTTATAATTTCACTTACTTACTCCCAGGGGCGTTTATATCTAGCCTAAATATCTAGTTGATATTTAACTGAGCCATGTTGGTCTTTCGTAACCTCTAATTTTTACAAGGTGGGTGATTAGCCTAACGCTTAACACCCAACCTGGAGGACCAGGACATACTCTCATACACAACGGACAATTTAGCTTACCCAAAGTACCTATAGCACATGTTTTTGGACTGTTGAGGAAACAAACTGGAGCATCCAGAGGAAACCCACACGAACACTGGGAGAACATGCAAACTCCACACAGAAATGGCAACTGACCCACCTGGGGCTCAAACCAGCGACCTTTTTGGTATGCTAACCACTGCGCCACTGTGTCACCCTTATAATTTCACTGGAGGGTCTAATTATTTTGACTTCAACTGTATATAATGTTTAAGTATGGTTGCAGGCACACAGTCAGTTTGCTCATTAATGTTCATAGACTGACGCTGAATGCACCAGTATGACAGAAGGATCACAAATAACCAGGAGATAATAAGGCATGTGCATGTGTGTGTGTGTGTGTGTGTGTTCATTTGTTTGTGTTCATGCATCCATGTTAGCTGTGGACTGTAGCCACCAAAAAACCCCAATCATCGCAGCAAGTTAGCATGACTCTTTTCTTTAGAAAATGTCAAATCCAGACATCTGTGTTCTTCCAAATAGAGAGCAGATCAGTGATGTTACTGTAGTGTGCCATTGTTCACTTGTCCACAAACCTCTTGGACTGCGAGCAACTGGTCTTGTGTTAGCTGTGCTCTCTCTTTCTCTCTCTGTATTCCTTCTATGCCTTTGAGAACGGGCCGTGATCTGCTCCTCCAAACCCTTGTGTTAGCGTATATTATTATATTATTAATATATATTAATTTAGCTAGCATACAAACAGAAGTTAGCCACAAGTTAGCCACAAATAGTCTTAGCGCCTATTTATTACTTTTAATAGGCAAGTTTTCAATGTATACAGTTGAAATCAGATTATTAATAGAAACATATACAGTTATATACTGTTGAAGAATAAAAGCAGTTTTAAATTTTTCGAAAACCATTTTAAGGTCAAAATTATTAGCCCCTTTAAGCTATTTTTTTTTTGATAGTCTACAGAACAAACCATCATTAAACGATGACTTGCCTAATTACCCTATCCCACCTAGTTAACCCAATTAACCTAGAAAAATAACTAGTCAAATGTTATTTACTGTCATCATGGCAAAGATAAAAGAAATCAGTTATTAAAAATGAGTTATTAAAACTATTATGTTTAGTAATGTGTTGAAAAAATTTGTTAAACAGAAATTGGGGAAAATTAATAAACAGGGGGGTTAATAATTCTGACTTCAACTGTGTATCGCAGTAATACAAAACATTGCAATGTCAGTTTTTTCCCATATCGTGCAGCCCTAATAGGCATTATATACAAAACATTTAAAATACGTGTATTTAATGTGTCAATTTTTTTAATAAAAAATAAAATGTCAAAATATATCACAACAGATCTTTTTAAGATTGGACATAAACTGCTGTCACACAATGACATTTGACTGTGTTTTCTTAGATATTGTTTTAAGGCATAAAACCCTCTTTTAGTCATAGTTTTAAATGTTAAAAGTGTAAAGTGTAAGCCCATCTGTCAATGTTTGAAGGTGTCTGAGCGCCTGACTCTACCAGGGGTAGCCATTGGTCTGGCCTGGACCCCGATGGGTGGAGAGATCATGTTTGTGGAGGCCAGTCGTATGGAAGGTGAAGGTCAGCTGACTCTGACAGGTCAGCTGGGTGATGTGATGAAGGAATCCGCTCATCTAGCCATAAGCTGGCTGCGCAGCAATGCCAAGACGTACCTCCTCAATGATGGTGAGATACAGACTCGCACAACACTACAAGCATTTATTTTAAGTATTTATTTTCATGCTACCAGTACTTATTTTTTTGGATAATAGTATCTATATCGTTAAGTATTAATTATTAGCTACTAGTGCTTATTACATATAAGATGTAGCATAACCATTGAACAATTTCATTGAAGTATGTCATTCGTTAAGTACTAGTACTTATTTCTTAGATACTAGTATTAATTTATTAGATACTAGTACTTATTAATTCGACAGTCCTACCTATTAAGTAGATATTCATTAGCTACTAGTATTAATGTATTCATTACTAGAACTTGTCTAGTAGGCCATATTTATTATATTAAGATTTTTAAAGAACCATATAACCATATTTGACTGGTTACTAAAAAGTTACTATTGTTTAATAAATAGGCACTAGAATCAAATTAATAACTATTAATATCAATTTATTATGTATTAGATTGCAGTGAACAGGTGCTAATATTTATTTAATAGGTACAATCTGTGTGTCTAATGAATATGTGCTAATCTAGTATCAATTTAATAGGAACAAGTCTTATGACTTCTTATTAAATAGGTCATAAGTAAAGTAAGTACTAATATGTAATGAATACTTGTATGCTAAATGTTAACACATCTTGCCATAGAAAGAGGTTATGCTAGCTCACGAAGGGGCAGTTCACACAGATCGTGTTTTTCCTCTCCGACGTGCCACTTTTCTATTGTTTTTTAATGTAGACATGTGCTTGACAGACTTGTGTGACCGTTACGTTCATGTTTACCATCTTTTGAAGCGCAGTGCACTTGAATGCACATTTTTTTACACACCATGTCAGGTTGAAAGAGCTTTCACAAGCAGCGCAGTTAGAAGAGCTCTGAGGTGGGGCAACCGTTGGAAGCTTCTGTTTATAGTTGACTGTTTATTGTTTTAAGTTGGCATGACAACTGTTTTATTTACCAGGGCGGAGGAAGCGCTTATTGTGGCTTTGTCCAGAATATCCTGAGTTATGACATATGTGCTTATCATAACAATATTGCCTATTTAGTAATAGGAAAACAATATGTCATTATTCCATCATTTTTATAATATAATGTCACATGGACCTTTTTTCAAAGCCTTGTTTTTAGAATCGGATGAAAAAGTTAGTTATGCTTCAAACAAATTACTGGCTTGAAAGCTTTGCTAAAGAGTTGTACATATCGTAGTCATTGATGGACTTCGTTATTCTGTTAAACTCCAGATCTCTATGTTCAGAGTAGATTTCTAAGTTCACTGAAGCTGATGTGTCAATATGTGTGTGTGTGCCTGATGTTTGTTTTGTAGGAAGTGCTGATCTTCTGGAAGGCACCGATATCCACTTGCACTTCCCAGCAGGCGCTGTCACCAAAGACGGACCCTCTGCTGGCGTTACGATAGTGACGTGTCTGGCCTCGCTGTTGAGCGGGCGACTGGTGCGGTCAGATGTGGCCATGACTGGAGAAATCACTCTGAGAGGACTGGTGCTACCGGTGAGGAACACACTGCACATCACACACACACCACTTTTATTTGTGCTTTATGAGGATTCTCCATCAATAGGTGTAAGGTATTTTATACTGTGTTTTAGGTGTAAGGTATTTTATACTATACTATTTTATACTAAAACTCCGTTTCAAAATATAAAGGAAATAGGGTTGGGCGATCGCGATGGACGATGTCATTGTCGTCGTAGGTGGCGGTGAATTAATTATTTATGAATAATTAATTAATTCATAATGAATTAATTATTTGTAGTCCACCATTTTATCTACCTGACCCGCATGGTCTTTGTTTTACCCATAACCAAATTATAAATAAATAAATAAAGATAACACAAATCACCACCTGTCAATCACTTTTTCCACTAGACTCTGGCATGAATAGGCAGAGTGGTCTGTGTCGCTATAATAGTGTCGACAAACTTGGTTGGTAAAAAAGTGCACAACTAACAGGAACCAACCAACAGTATCTGAGGTTTTCGCTAAAATGACAGTCTGTATTAGTGTTAACAGGGCCTACGTGTGTATTTTTCGCAAGCAGGTTGCTGCTGCAATAGGGGCGGGGCCAAGTGTGCCACACGCCTGCTTTTGATTGAAGAACTCTGCTGTTAGATTGCTGCAGTACAAGTCATAAAGCCCCCTCCTCCGTGTTAATGAACGAGACTTGAGCCCAAATAAAAAAATCAATTACACCTGCAATAAAATGTCCCGAAAGATGGTTCTGGTCAATTAAGGCACTGGTTATCAAACTGATATCAGTGCAGATCTTCATTTTTGTTTGTTTTTAGCCAGTAATTTAATGCTGGGTGTGTCATCGTGATTAACAGTTGTGATAAACAACATACAATATACACACACACATATATATATATATATAAAACACACATGGTAAATGGTTATCTATGGTGTATATATTTTAGGTCCTGTTGATTGCTAATTAAAAATAAAAACCTTTCTAAAAATGTATGTGTTGTTCATATGTTAACGTTCATATTTGACAAGTGTTATTTGTACCCCTATGAAGATAACAAATACCAACAACCCTGTTATAAGAGAAATATTTTTTATGCTCACAGCTCTAACTTAGGCTAGAGTGTATGAAAGATCATTTATTTCTGCAGTCCAACATGTACTGTTTTTATTAAATTATTACAGCTTACATCACACAGTTTTTAATAAATGATATATTATTACGTGTTTTTAAATGTAAGTGCTTATATTTATATTAGCGAGCCTTTGTTATAGTGCAGATACGAGCGGTCAAGTGAGAAGTTCGGGGGGGCGTGGTTGATTTGACGTACAAGCTCTTGGTTAGAAGCTCCGCCTCTGGCTCCATCTGGTAGTTCTTCTGCGCATGCCCAGGCTGCAATTTAGCAGTGTTTTGCAACAGTGTGTGCCTGTCACGAAGCATTTTGCCTTCAAATCGTTCAATGGGAAAAGGCGCTGTCGCATAGTCCATATTTTATACAGTCATTGGGCAGGGTGGAGGATCGCAATGCTGGCTCAGCATCGTGATGTCTATCGACCATCGGCTATGGACGATGGCCTCGTCTATCGACCCAACCCTAATAGGAAACGTAATAAACTGTGTTAAACTTAGAAAAAAGGAAAAACAGTATAATTATTGTAATCTGAAACATGGTGGCCAATCAAATACTGTTGAGGGCGCGCATACTAATGATCCTGCTTGAGTGCTAAGTAACAGTTAGTGTTGTGTTTGCATTGGCCTGTTTTTCACCAGGATTTTACACACAGGATTTACAGGAGAACAGGAAAACAATGTTGTTTGAGACTCATGGTATGTCTTCACCATGTGCTGAACTCTCATTATTCAGCTCTGCCTCGATTAATTCAGGTTTACATTCTATGGCACCTTTACATCTCTATGATTAGATGCTCTCCCTGATGGTGATTGTATGCTTGCCCATTTGATATTGCACCTTTAGTCTACACCCAAGAACTAGATATACTATATATACTATTGTACTATCTTATATATTATAAAAACTAGTATTTTGATAGTATCACATAATGTTTCCTGCAAGTAAGTGAGATTTTCCATTTCTTTTCTTGCATTATACTGTGTGTCTGTTTGACTTTGTATGTTTGTGTCACTCACTGTTCTTTTTTGCTTATTCCACATACTGTTGATACCAACAGATATTTCCATGTGCGCGTTGGGTGTGATGTTCTTGTATTTTTAGATTTGTATTTGTATTGTATTTGTGCGTTTCTTTGTGTTTGTTTAATATTTTGAAACCGGAATTCATATTTGCTAAATATTTGACACACATGGTGTGCGCTATGTACACGTCTTGTTTCTCTACAGGTGGGAGGTATAAAGGATAAAGTCCTGGCAGCGCACCGGGCCAATCTGAAACGCATCATCATCCCCAAGCGCAACGAGAAAGATTTGGAGGAGATACCGGCCAATGTGCGAGCAGACCTGGATTTTGTTCTGGCCGGCACTCTGGATGAAGTCTTGAACGCTGCCTTTGATGGAGGATTTCCCTCAGCCGTCAATCATCCACAGGTTCTTAGCAAACTCTGAGACAATCCTTGCAAGAACTCATGAATTGTTTTCCTCATAGAGAAAATTTGACACTCAGCACTTCATTTTTACCTCATCTTTGAGAGATAATCAGTTTATTTTAGCACTTTTCCTCATTGATGATTAGCTTGTGATTCAATGATGTATGACTCTTATTGACACAATTATGTTCCAGTAGAACTGACAACTACATTTAATTTTTTGAAGCCCAATGAGCTTAACTAATGTCAAAATTCTTCAAATTGAGATTTATATTGATAACTTTGTTGAGAAATGTCTAATTAGTATCTTTGAAATGAAGCTTAGCCATTGACAGTGATGTTCACAGCATATGGTGAAGATTTAACCTTTTAAATCTAGTTGTTTTGAGGGCTTTCGGAATAAATATGGAGTTCTAATTGATAAAATACAACATGTTACTAGTGTAATGTTTATCTAACTGAAATGCTGCAATAATGATTCTTCTTGGCAGCTCATCTACACATCGCTGCTGTTTTTGTAGTTGTCATGAAGCTCATCATTTGATACGCTATAGTGCAAACAGAGCTGCCATTTGACCTGCTTTTTGGAGCGATTAACAGTTAATGTGTTCTTGATGGCTGTAATACCTGCATGACAGCTTTGGCCTGAAAACACGAGGCATGTTTGGAAATGTCGTAGATGTAGCATAACCGCTTTCGTCGAAGTGTGTCAGCTCCACATGAAGGAGTGGAGAATCACATTTCGCAATCTGATTTTGATCAACGCTACAACGTGTGTAGACGCAGCTAGTGGCTATTTTTAGGTTAATGTCTGAGAAAAATAGAAATGCTGGTGCTACCAGGAGGACCAGACGAGAGGAAGTCTGCTGACATGTAAAGCAATCAGAGTTCATGAAAATGTGGCACTGATGTCTCTACAATCACAGATTGATGATGTTTTCTTGTAAACGTCACACTGTGAAAAAGGGTTTTGAGGTTCTAAAAGTGTTTCCAGGTTTTATTTTACAGGTGGACACATTACACACGTCTCAGAAATCCTGTTGAATTCGACCAATGGGCTGATTTTTGACATGTTTGATGCATCAGATGTTCAGATGTCACGTTTCATCTTATCCAATCAATGAAAATATTTCCAGAATACTCCAATCATCGCCAAAAACCTTTAATGTGGGATTGTTTAAAGCAATACGTCATTGGTTTAAGTTGGAGTATAACTGTAGAAGGAATCTAAATCTTAAATCATAACAATAATCTTGCGTTTAAACAATATACAATCCTTTCAACGGTGCGTGCTGACATTTAGTTTAAACTTACACTCACTGGACACTTTATTAGGTACACCTTACTAGTAGCAGGTGGAGACCTTTTGCATTAATATAAAAATAAAATATATAAAAAATATATAAAATATTAAAAATATATAAATAATATAAAAAAACGAGCCTTTTTGTTTTCTGGTGATCTTATTTAAATAAAAAAATGAAAATCATATTTAAAAAAAAAAAAAAAATCTTTACATTTAAATTTTTTTTCTTCACATTTTTAAATTCTGCTTCTCCAATTTTCACCATGAACAATAAAAACACCTCTTATTTCAATTTTCGTTTTTGAATTTCAAAATTAAAATCAAAAACGGCTTGTTTTTGAACATTTGTTTCTGAAATGAGTCCAATGACCAAAATTACACAGACCTTTAATCAGCGCATCTTCTGTCCATTCTATATCTGTTTTCAAACAAAACAAAAGGAAAACTTAGAAAATGGCTGTTTTTCGTTTGCTCACATAAAATGATGGAAAAAAAAAAAGATTTTTGGCTTAATTTTTGTTTTTTGGTTTAATGCAGGAAAACGAATAAACTTTAAAATTCATTATACACATGTAGGCGGCACTGAGTAAACAATATTAATTATTATTATTTAGGCCTACAGTAGCTCTGAAACAATCATGCAAACCAGGCGCTGCTCGGAAACGGTTATCTTTGCTCAGCATCAGGTGCACAGCAGCAAGAAGTTTGGTGGCAAAGTATAATCATATAATACATGTTAAAGTCATTTATCTGTTTTCCTACCCTAAACTGAAAAAAAGCTTAAGAAAAACATCGGTTTTATTAGTTTTCCCTTTTTTTGTTTTTTTTTGAAAACTGATAAAGAATGGATGGACAATATGCTGATTTAAGATGATCTCCTTTTCTGCTATGCTCTCAAAATAATGAACACGTTCTCTCATTGACTGCGTGATCTATTGTGACATTTTAATTCAGCAATTAATTTTTTTAAATGCAAATGAATCTTAAAAAGTAACTCAAATATTGTTACTTATTTTTAAGTAGTGTTGCTTTACTCGTTACTTAGAAAAGTAATATTACATAATTGCATAACTCGCGTTACCCCCAACACTGGCCATTCCTTTATTCAGCTGAAGACACGAGCAGGAAAATACTTCAAAAACCTAAAAAAAAGTGGGTTTTCGTTTTATCAGGCTAACAATACAAAGTTCTAAATGTTCTATTTATTTGATCAAGCGTCATATATTCATGTTTCTTTCTCCCCTGCGACAGCGGGAACAGATGAAGCCAATATCATCAGCTGATGCTTAGAATGAGGAGTGCAAAATTTCACAGAGGCTATGAAAAAGATAGATTTATTTACTGGCAAAATAGAACAAAACAAACAATAAAACAAATAAAATTAGAGATCAGGACTAGCAACAGTACAATGTATCCACAGAGATGTTTGGCTTTGCTTTACCCTATCCTTGCAAAAAAACAAACAAACAAAAAAACAAACAGAAATACAGACATACAGAGAACAACAGCAACAAAAATATTGACTTACAAAAAGAGAAAAAGAAGACGTTGAGGTCTTCTGAAGAACAACACTATCTACAAACACTGAAGATTAGCCACAAGGTTACAACAGCCTTTTCATTCCATTTTCTTACAAGTCATTACAAAATGATAATTATGACAATAATCTCATTATAATAACTGTGTTAATTGCCCCGTTCCTAGCCTGATATTCAGTGCAGTGTTTACTCCAGTGTTTGTAATGGAGGGCCTGTGTGTCAGAAAACCAAACCTTATGATCTCACGCAGAACGTACAACTTCAATATGTCTTATTTGATATAAAAAGGAAAAATGTGTGGCTTGATGGCCAAAGACTTGCCTGTGTTCATAACCTAGCTTGATGTGCATGTGCCAAGTCATGACACCATCCCTTCAGAAACAAACAGGAGAAACACTGCAGTGACAGGCAGAAACAAACAAGACTTCTAAAATGAAATCTGGACTTGTTTTAACGTATCCAGTGGTCATGCACCAATTACCAGAACCTTTTTCTGTATCATACTCAAGGTAGGAGAATTTAGAGGGGACCAAAAAAAAACTGGGGGAAGGGGAAAATGACAAGACTAGAATAAAACAAAACCTAATATTTGAACATAAAAGTTAGTGTTTTATCAGAACTGAAATGCAAAACGGTTTGGGAAACAACAACTTGCTCCAGGGGTTGAGTTTTTTGAACCCCCAAAAATTGATCAATATTCCTAAGCGCCATCCAGGCTGGCGTGTCGATCGTCGAACCCTCATCCCAAATGACACATCTGCAAAAGGTCCATTCCACAAACGTGGCTTTCCTATACCTTCAAGGGCAATGAACGTTGCTCTCAAAGATGTAGAATACATTAATTATTTAACTTATATAATATTGTAGCATAAAATTGAGAACCCAGGCGTCATGTCTGGCCAGATGTGCCGAGATCCAACCAATAACAGTTTGTGTTGTTTCTTTTTTAGGACTACTTGGAACGTACAACAGCAAAAAAGTCCCCTAGGTTAGCTACTTCCCCCATCCCCCAAGCACAACTCAAGGTATCCTGCGGTGTTTTGAAATGTCTAGTTTCATGTTTGTGTGCGTGTGTGTGTGTTTGTATGTGTTCAAGTATGCACAGCTGTTAGTCCTCAGCACATAGATATGGTGACGTTGATGCCCAGGTTGCCGTTCTCGGCAAACAGCTGAGCAATGGAGGTGTCAAACACCAGGCAGTCACTGTTCATGATGGCGGTGGCGATACCCTCATGGATGGAACGTGGCGTCGCCTCCCAAGTGAGTCGCCGCCTGTGGCCGTTCAACTCCAGTCGGTAGGCGAAGTTTTCCGCCTGTTTCCGTGTGCCGATCAGTTGGACGATGGCAAAGAACTGCTGGTGGCCGTCGTATTTCTCCTGCTTCTCCAGCACAAGCATAAAATGGAAGCCGAAGCAGGACTGCATCATGACCCAGTCCACTGCTCCAGGCAAGTTGATGTCTGTGGCCAGGAAGACAATATCCTCGCCTTGTAGTGTGGTTATGGACTTGTGCTGGTGCAGCAAGTGGGGCATAACGGCGTCGAGAGATCCCTGCCACTTGCAGGAGGCGCCAGGACAGGGGCAAGAGTATGGCCGGAATTCACAAAGCTCCTCGTGTTCAGCCTTGTCTGTGTGCGGTAGGGTGACTTCGCAGCCCGATGAGGCGTACTTGCAGGGGAAAAGCACCGAGTTGGCCACTTTCTCCATTGCCAAATTCCGGATTGACCCAAGTGGGCCTCTGCAGGTGGGGCAGCAGGTGAGTTTGGGCCGGCAGTTGCTACACACCAAATGGCCGCTCTGGCACTGCAGGATGGGCGGCAGCACATAGTCGAAACAGACCGGGCACTCAAATAGGCTGGCGAGGTCACTGTTGGATGCGGTGGTGCCCGACAAGGTTGGGACGCGCTGAGAAGGGGGACACTTAGAGGTTCCTGTGGGCAGCGCTGTGGCAGTCTGGCGACTCATTTCTACAGGAGGAGACAGAGAAGAGAGTTAGTCTGGCTAACACAGATGGCCAAAGGTAATGGATTTGCATACATTTACAAGGAACAACAATGAGAAGGGGGGTGTTTCCCAAACAACGACATATAACCCGTGGCTAAACCACCACAGTACAAGGCATCATATGGGAAATAAACAATGTAGTGACAAATGTTCTACAAATTCTGTTGGAGACAAATAATCTGAACCATGTTAGGTAAAATGCAAAACTTCCATGATGATTCTCCTCAGGGGGCAATTACGTTATGTACTATATCTGCAACAGATGCCACTGCTGCATTAAAAGTAGCATAAATGTTGAGTGGTACAGTAAGGTAAGGTTCAGTACGGTTAGCTTTTTTTGTACCTTTTGACAGTGGAAACGGCCATAAAAGTGTACCGGCTCATACCGTACCTCTCAGTGGAAACGAGCCATTAGTGCACTAAGCAGCGACCACAAAATAAAACATGCTCACATTTGATGTAATTTGCACTCAAGAGTAAGACAACTTTAAGCTTTCAAAATCATTTAAATTAGCTGGTGAAGTGTGTGAAATTAAGAGGGTGATCACTCGGAAAATAACAGCCAGGAACTATGCTACCAACCACAGGCCTAGAGGTGTAGTTCCACAAGATTGCGATAGTTTGTGAATGTCCATAGGAACAATGAATTCAGCAAACAGTTAATCGCTGAACTATGTTTGTAAAGAGGGAACTTGCGATCTTAGGGTTCGATCACACTAAACGTGCTCTTACGTTCCAAAAAACATGAGGCGCACCGCACTGCCTTTATTGTTGACAAGAAAAAAAAGAAGTGCGATGCGCTTTATGTCACTAAGCCACTATTGGATCAGCTGGGAATTGTTCAAGAGTGTTGCTATTTGTATAATTTTAAGAACTAATAATATTGTGATATTGAAGGTTTGTGTGAAGTCATACAGCTCTGGATAACCAAAAACAGCAACCACAACTCTTCAATCTTCAAAAGTCTCCGTTGTTGTCTTGCTGCAGGCACCTCAACTGAAATCTCGCCTCTGCTTTCCTTTGATTGGAGAACAGGCATGGGCCGGTATAAGATTTTAACGGTTTGATAACCTTGGATAAAAATATCAGAGTTTGACGGTATTGTGATTGCTGCTCTAAAATATATACTCTTTTTAAATGTCTGGGTAAAAAACAAAAACTTTTTTCCCCTTTGAAAACAGTATATCTCATTTTTTGAAAGATTTAAAATATTTTGGAGCAGTGAACATGTCAGGCTAAACAATTCAAATAAATTATTGACTTCTGCTGTCTTCATTAGTTAAAAAAAACACATATCTCTTTACATTTTAAAACAGCATCTTTAGATATTTTTTCTGCTGGAGATCTTGTTGTTCAAAAAAAGCAAAAAAAAGTAAATAAAAAAAATCGTGCACATACATTAGGAACGGTATTACAGAAAATGTTGGTGGTTTTAAAACCTTGACTTTTCCAAACCGCGGTATAACTGGAAAACAGTAATATCATCCCATGCCTATTGGAGAATGAAACAGACATGACTGGCGCCTTTTCCTCTCAGAGTTGACTTTTTTTCTGCAAGGGCAAAAACATGAGGTGGCGGTTAAAACGCGAGGCGCATAAGCAGCGTTCGCTCGTGGCCGTTAGTAAACCATTCAAAAAAAGCCACCCCCTCAACCAATAAAGCGCGTTCTGTGTGATCGGCCCCTTAGTCAGCTAACAATACTTTTGGGAGATACACCCGAGGTAAGTTCCTCCATTATGCATGACAACAGAGATCAGCTGGCATCTAATGCATATGAGCACCTCTGTTTCCTCAACATCAAGCAATAGACACTTTAAAACGTGGCCTCAAGATAAAGGGTACATCCTGATTCTGCTGACTCAAGCAGCATGAACTATAGAGCTATGAAAGAGTCTGAGCAGCGCTGTGAGCCTGGCAATGTCTGTTCTCCCGCAGTGGCTCAGATATAGCCATCTAGTGGCACCGATAAGTCAGACATGGGCCTCTGGGGAAGCTATTTCTGGCACGAGTAAAATGCACAGATAGTCATGCAATGCCTTTTTTTCTATAAAGCCAGACATGGAGAGTGGACTCAGAGGGCCAGGGCGCATGTCTGCTGCAGGAGTGTTCCTATGGCAACAATCTGCAGAGCAAAGTGTAAATGTGTAAGGGACGACCTGTGGAGAGAAAAATAGGATTTGCGATTGATGCAAGATAGGAGTGTGTGACCCAGCTATAACACCCTACCGCTATATTTAACCTACATCTACAGCAATCAATAGGAGGCAAAAAAAGCTACTGTAAATCAGCACACTGGAGCAAATGAATAAGACTGATTGCTGATTTAACACAGACATCAATTAAGTGAGAATAAAGAGACTACAAGAGGAAAGGAGCAGCGTGGCAGGATCAGAGCGCAGTAAATCGTCTCGTGTGGGAGAACCAGGACAGTGCCAGAAAGTGGGGGTGCGGACAGACAGTTAGCTGTGTGTGTGTGTGTGTGTGTGTGTATGTAGGTGGCTTAGAAGCTGCTAGTAAACACATCTGCTCTGATAAAGCCCTAAGTATTTTTAGCCTCCTCACGGAGCAGCTCTCAGAGTATAACAACTGAGGCCAAAATTAGCCTGAGCACAACAGCTAGCACCACGTCCTCGATGCCTTTCTAGGCTTGTAGTCTAGGCTTGGTGGATTTGAAAGGTTACTAAATAAATATTGTTCTGCTTCCAAGTGTAGCACTGCGAAGCATAAATATGAATGTTGAGCAAGTTCCTGGATCAAGAAGCAGAAGCATGTTATACATTTTGTAAGTTCATAGAGACCAAAGTCATGGTATTCATGTTGCTACAATAAAGTAAGGTATGGTAAGTTGTGTGGTTAAACCCCCAGACAAGACCCCAATTTGTGAAGACTGTGAAGAATCATTTTACAGGCGATCACTGGTTAAACTATGTCTGGAGGGCCTCTGTACTGAAGCATTTAACTCAAACCACAAAGAAACACAACTAGTATAAAAAAAAAGTTCAAACTAGCATACTTCCCTACTATTTAGTATGTGAAGTGAACAGGGCTTCCAAACAGTGGGGAAGAATTACCAGGATGATCTACTACTTTCTCTGAGATTGTATTCCACCTGGAGGACTTTAAAGGTAAAGGAAATGGCATGATTAAAAATGGCAAATACAGGACATCCAAATTGCATTCATACTACTTGCATTCAACCTAGATACACCAAGTCTATAGTTCCATATTATGCTCTATTGTTTATTCTGTGGTTTAACAAAATACATTGCTGATGGTAAAACATCTTCATAATTTATTTGCACACAGTATTACACGCCATTACGGGGATGCAGACAGAGTCATGAATAACAGCATTGTAAGATGTTGCCATCTTGAAAGTACAATGTTTATGTTGTTTTAAATTTAGTGATATTTATTTAGTTTTATGTTGGATCTGTGATAATTAGTTTTTTAAAAGCGCTTAATATTTTATTAATATTAGTTTTAGATTTTTAATCAAACATTTTCCCTGAAGTTCTAAATAAAGTGAGTCAATTTCTGAGTGTAAAAAAGAAATGGTCCTTACTTGTTTCCAACATATGTATACAATGGTCCCTCACTATAACGCGCTTCACCTTTCGCGCCCTCGCAGTTTTGCAGATTTTTCTTGTGCATTTCGCATCCTGATTGGCTGTAGACCATTGTCAATCAATCTCCTCTGTGTCTCCTGTACAGTAACAGTATGTGTTCACCAAATTAACATAAATATTAGATTGCTAACAGTGTGAGTTCCATGCAAAAAGGGTTGTAGTCCGCAGCAAGACCATCGTAAAGGGGGTCACAAACCGGATGTGCCACGCCACACCATGCATTTTAGAATTGTAAACATAGGTTCATAATTTTCATTTTAAAAATCACAATCGAATGTGCACATCCGGTTTGACACAATCTACATTGTAAAAGGGTATAGAAATAAAGATGAATTGAATTGAATGTGTTACTTCCAAATGTCATGTGCGCAGCGCAGATCCCCAACACTCTCAAAACATCTATAATAATAATTGTAAAAAACAAAAATCGAATTACTTTATGGATTTCACTTATTGCAGGTTATTTTTAAACATAACTCCCGCAAATAACGAGGAACCACTGTGCTTATAATTGACCATTTATCATGATATTTATCAATATCAGAATATAAGATTACAGCCCTATATAAAAAAAGATTTGTTGATTAGTCCTGAAGTAAGCTCATACTAAATTGTAGTACCTACTTAGTGCATCATATTTGACACATTAAAGCTTGGTTTATACGTCGAGTGATCGCCATGACCCACGGAACATGCCTTGCGCGTTGCCGTGCATTTATACTTCTGTGCGCTGTTTGTGTTGCTCTGCAACAACACTTCTGAAACGCTAGCTGGCAGTAAGGTTATGTTCCTCTGTCTCGCTTCTTCGCTGGTGTTTTTTTTTTAAACACTTTTAACAAGTAGCTCAAACCCGCTCATTCTGAGGTGGGAGCCGGCGGCCGTGCAACAACTTTAATCATAAGGTAAACAATACAACAGTTTTCAACTTGAGCTCCTTCACAGGATTCGACACTCGCTCCAACGGGTTCGCACGGCTCTCACCCCCGCCCCAACTCATAAGCGCAACAAAGCCGACCAATCACAGAGCTTGCGCTAGGCAACGTTGCGACGTGTGGTTAAGTTTGAGAGGTGCATTAGCGACGGTCACGGCAAGGGGTATGCAACCATGCGAAGGCTGCGCCAGTGTGGTGAGAAATAGAGTCCCTCTCTGCAATCGAGTCTGCTAAGGGGTCTCTCTGCAATAGACCCCTAAGGTCAAAAGCTATTATTGTGATACCTTGTTCTGTGGTTAATTAGAACTATGTTAGCTTATTGTAGCCAGGAAGCTAACGGTAGTGGTATGATTATGCTAGCACATAAGCTAACTGGGCTAACTAAACTCATTTTCATAACCAATGCTTGCCTTTAATTATACACAAGTATACGAAAGGGTCAATATAATGCTTATACATGCCATTATTAGGTGAAATAAAATAGTCACGCTTTTTACAATATATAAATTATGAACGTGATTTCATATACTGTACTTTTTAATTAGGCACTACAAACTATACCTATTACAACTCCAGATAAAACAACAGGATCACTCAGTGGGGACTCAATTTCTCATGACACCGGTGCATACGTGTGTGCTTGAAGCAGAAGTATAAATCAGGCTTAAGGGTCTTAAAGCAAGAATATTGGGGCAGGTTGGAGCCAATTTATGCTTGAAATTGGTCCTCTTAGAGCACGACTGGACAGACTTGGATTATGTGGAGATGTGCATTCATATCCAAAGCATTGTCACTGATACAACGAAAAAAGCAAAGGCAGTCCGTCTGCTTGACGTTGAGCCAAAGAGACAGTCAGCCAACCTCCCACCATGAAGCAGAGTGAGCAGCTGATGGCTGTTGTTACGACAGTGCTGCTCCATTAAGCTGAGCTCTTAACAACAGCTGAAGTGATGCTCGTGTCTCACTAAGAGGAAAAAGTGTAAATTAATTGGAAGGGAAAGACAGCGTATAGGTCTTGTCAAGTTTGGAGTTAGAGTCTGAGAGACGGTGAGAAAGGATTATTTATTGGACGCTGACTTTTATAAGCTGTGCTTGGCAGGCAAAATATGCTACTTCTGCCAAGGCTAAATATCAATCCATCACAAATCTGTTTCTCCAGGGGGGAGACAGTGAAGCATTCCAGAGCAGCATGTTTAAACATCATGTTCGTCCATCTCATGACTTGTCTTATCTTAAATAACCTTCAATATAATGAGCAAGTGTCAATAACCCATTAAATCAAGTCAATGAAACAAAAAATGGAGTATAATCTGGATTATTCTTTAGGCAAGATGTAATGCATATGGTGGTGTTTTTCTTTTTAGCCCATTGTGCCAAGAGTATGTTCCCTACACATTTCTCATGAGTCTAGAGAACACTCTGTGGAGAAATTATATGGGACGCAAATAGCAGATTTGTGTTTAAAAGAGTCTACTTCTACTAAGGACTGCTTTTAAACTCTGGAAGAACACAAAGCGTGGTAAGAGCTCTTGTGGCAGTTTTCTTTGTAAACTTCTTCAACTGGGAATCAAAAGGACTGTGGCGTGTCTCTTTTTCTCCTGCAGTGCTCGCTGCTATGTCAGTGGAAAGTTTGCAGTCCATCACATATAAGAGGAAATCCTGTAACCCCAGAGGAAGTGGTTAGAGAGCAGACTCGTTGTCAGGTCTTCTAATGGAGTTAGGAAGACAGAACAAAAGCCAATGCAACTGGCCTACTCTGCACAAGCTGCAGTTTGAAAATGCTGCAATAGCCAAGACTGTTGTTGTGTCTCGGGTAGACTGTTAGGCCAGGTCACTTTAATACATCAGATAATGGAGTCTCAGCAAAAACAGCAGCATTAGTGCTGAGCTGAGTCCAGACAAGTCAAGTTGTAAGTCCAAGATCCAAAATAAGCCCTCAGCAAATATGTGAACACAACACTTTCAGCTACGCAATGTCTGGAAAGTTAAAACTGTTTAGCTCGCTACTGAATGGGTTTAATTGTATTGAAAATTAAAACCATCTCCAATAGCGAGAGCACAGTGAGGGAGTCTTCATACTGGGAAATAAATTTGGGTCACACTTTTTTTGAAGGGAGTGTTGATAATCGTGACATGTCATAAGCATGAATAAAATCTCATTCACATTCATGACATCTGTTATTAAGTGTCATTTTCTTAGTTATGTCATTTTAAATGCAAATATGGCATAGTTTAAGACAACTTGAAATAAACAAGTACATCACAACTGGTCTTTATCTTTGTCATGACAATTTGACATTACCAAGACAACTTCTAAGATAACTTGTCATAAATCTGTCATAAACATGATTTATAATTGTGTGGCCAAACAGAACATTACAATTGTGTGATGAATATTTTTCTGATCATTTTCAGTTGAACAAACCTGCTGTTATAAAATTCATGACATATTTATAATGGCCGCATGACTGATTTATGACAAGTTTTGTTGTCTTGGTACTGTCAAGTTGACAAAAGACAAAAACAGGTTGTGATGTCTGTCACGTTGTCATAATGTCATTTTCACATTTAAAATGTCATAATATGAGCAAAAAACACTTAGGGTGCACTCACACTATGCCATCCAGACTGTGCCTAGTTCGTTTGACAAGTGCGAGTGCTCTGAATCAGGCCAGGCACGGTTCAGTTGGCTCAGTTGGAGGAGGTGTGCAAGAGCGCAGTTCAGTTAGGCTTTGGCGCAGTACGCTTGTAGTGTGAGTGCAAATCGTGCCTGAGCCCGAAACTGAAGACATGACGTCACTTTTAAGAGAGCGTGTCATATGGATTTATTAATTCGTACTGTTCAATGAACGCAAACGGTCATATTTTATTAAAGACGCAACCCCCTCGCTGCATGTCAGCTGCCATCTTCAGCAAACCTCCTAATACGTCCAGCACGATGACTTTTATGATAATCTATTAGCATCAAAAGTTGTGGATCTGTCCTGCAAAATATTTGACTGCGTGTCACTGCATCCCAAACGACTAAATATAACACAAAACAATATAACTAAAGCAATCTCCACTGTGCTGAGAAAGAGCGCTTCTCTTCCTGTTAAACTGAACAGTCGCATCATCGATGATGTAAGCATGCTCCGGTTCAGAAGGCAAAAGCAGTGTGAGTGCAGGCCGTTGGGGGAGAGGGGGGGAGGGCACTCCAGCACGGTTCCAGGCAACTGTAACTAGTGTGAGCACGCCCTTAATGACATTTTTTATAAGCATTTATAAAATCTCAGTCACATTCATGACATGTCATATCATGATTATAAAGGTTTCATGACAGTCTTATGAATAGGCATGGGACGATAACTGTTTTCAAGGTATACCGCGGTTAGGAAAAATCAAGGTTTTAAAACCGTCAAAATCTTTTGCAATACCGTTCCTAAGGCATGTGTAAGATTTATTTACTTTTAGGACGACAGTATGTCCAGCAGAAAAGATATCCAAACATGCCATTTTAAATCGTAAAAAAACATCTGTTTTTGAAATAAATGAAGACAGCAAATATCAATAATTCATTTGAATTATTTAGCCTGACATGTTCACTGCTCTAAAATATTTTTAATGGTTCTTAACATAAAATATATATTGTGTTTAAAAGGGGAAAAAAAGTTATTGTTTTATATCCAGACATTTAAAAAATATATATTTTAGAGCAGTAATCACAATACAGCGAAACCATGCTATTTTTTATCCAAGGTTACCATACCATCAGAATCTTTTATCGGCCCATGCCTACTTATGAACACCCCTTCAAGTAAAGCATTACCTAAATGTGTGCCAACACTGGAGTGGGATATTGTATATAACCAGCATGTGTGCTCACTTTTCAATTTCTAATTTGCGTATAGTGTGTAGTATAACACCGGTGGTATAAGCCAATACTGCAAGATAAATGTACAACAGCACAACTTGCTATAATATGGCTAACAATATGCACCAGTGTTTTGCATTCTTGTGTCCAGTATGTTTCTGGTATCATATAATTCTTTGGTAATTTCTTAGCAATTCTTTTTACTAAGTAATTGTTTTTAAGCAAATTTTAAATTTAACGCAACTGCGTGATTAGTCCAAACATGTTTCTTTGCATACAAGGAAACTGCAAGAAGTTAATAAAAAAAAACATAAGGGTATTTTTCAATCAAATCATACAATGGCGCCGTTTTCAACTCCACGCATTTGAGTCTTGCCTTAAGAAAGGGGAAAAACGATCTAACACACACACACACACCACACCCTGCAGCAAGAGCAAAAAGCCCAAATCTCTGGAAACATCACTCATCACCAAGTCAAGACACAGATAATTGTGATGGTCTCATATCTCACGCATTGTCTCATTTTGGCTGTCAAATTTCAATAAAATTTGGGTTTTCTCAACATGTCAGGTAAGAGATATGGGCCGAGACATGACAGCATTTGATGACTTGGCAAAATACATTTAAAAGCTTGAAAAAAAAAAAAAGATATTGAATCAGTCATTCCCATTTCATAGTCAAAATTTTAGATGTTATCTGATGCAACAAAATCAACAAATATTAGAAATGCAAATAACTAAAACCCAATAAAATTCAAGAACAAAATACATCCGTAACCTAAACGAGCACGGAAGTCAAAGTAAAAAGTTGAATGATAAAAACAATATAATGTCACAGGAGAGTTGATCTTCCTGCATCTTGTGTATACAAAGTTGCATAACTAATCCCAGCTACAAATATCCACATTAATTAAAACGCTCAAATGCAGTTTCTTACAATGCAGCACTTTCATAAGCGAGAGGCATAACTCTGATATGCTTTCACAGCTACACAAATTGAGGGTTGCACTAATTAATGGCGTACTTCATTACATAACAATGGTTAGCAAATTTAGTTTTATTAAGCTCTGTCTAGCTGTTTTATCAGGCACAGTAACAATGTGGTCTGATGCCAGACTCCATGGAGACGTTTGTGGTCAAGTGTTTTGTTCACCCAGTAGGTGTTAGCATTGTGTTTTAGCATGCTGCAGTCTCTGTGGTCTCCAAGATTCTGTAACGGGACTCGGTTTATTCCTGAGATCTGAAGTCGGTACTTTAAACGAGAAATAAAATCTTTGTGGGTTATTAAGATTTACGATTCGAGTTTGACTAGCTCTTTCAATCTCTCTACAAGGCTTTTACGTGCTATGGAAATAAACTTGTAGAGTACACATGTATGATTGCAGAAGGGGTTTGTGGGATATATCCTGGGACTGGTTCCAATGAAATTAACTGCTTTTGGTGTAGGTTCATTTGTAATCAGCATTCTCAAAAGCAGTTCTCTGGAAGAGGTACTTTAAGATTTGATGGCACAGACAAGAAGTTTGGTATCATAGATTTGGTGGATGAAGAGATTAAGAACTAGAAGATGATCGTGATTTGACCCACCAATAGACAGAGCAGTCTGTAATGGCTAATGGTTTGATCTGAGGTTATGAGAAAGAATGAAAGTTAAATATAGATCTATCCATATTCAAGAAGGAGACTATGAATGAACAAAAAGGCACAAACCCCTATAATTTATTTTTCCTAAGAAATTTCTTCTTTCGCTCTCCTAAGAAGCCTTCCACATCCTCATGAACTCAGGCTGAACTAAACATCAGCTGAATGCGCACTGAAGCATTGCAGCCAAGAACAACCTAACCTGTTGCAAGTTTCAACAAACCTACATTTCTACAAAAAAAGCACATTGGCAGGACTCTGTTTGAATTTCATAAAACATTGCATGATCTGAAAATACAATAACAGAACACACACAGCGAGGTAAAACGCGAGGAAGCGAGGAATACTTGCCTTCGTCCATAAGATTTCCAAGTACGTCTTTCTTCTTTCCTTGAAATGTGTGGACCTCTGGAATGAGAGAAAAAGCAAAAATAGAGATTAGCTTTGGTCAACAGCCAATTAATTAAAAAAAATGTTTATATTTTTGGATGAATAAACACAACACTTAAACCAGCAGTATATGTGGCAAACCCATCAACTCAAATGTTCATCTGTGTTTCATTGTATAATTCATCCACTGAAATGGTTAAAGAATGTAGAAATAAAGTGACTGTCTTGATGATCCGTTCAAACCCAGATTCATTTAGAAATAAAACACCAGACATGGATTTGTTTGATTCCACAAAATAACAAAAACCCACTCAAACTATAAGTTATAGGATTGTTTAATCTGCACTCTAATCATGAAGTGAAAACTTTTTAATTCTAAAGTCATGTTTTGAGCAAAAAAGAAACATTGTCAAATCACACAACAGGGCTCGACAATAAGGACTGCCCGATGGCCTAGGGCCAGCGTGCGAGACGCACGGCACAGTATAGCGAATGGTTACTGTCCCGATCGGGGCACTGCTGCCTTATCACTAAAGTTTAATTTGGCTGTGACTGTTTGTCAATGGCTTGCAAATACAGGGTGCTTTCACACCCAGACATTTGTTTCGGAACCTGTCTTGTTTGCCCAGTAAGCGTGGTTTGTCTGGCATATGTGAATCCAGCAAACGCGTGGGATCCGCACCAAATCAATCGGTCCGAGATCGCCTAAATGAGGTGGTCTCGGCTCGATAGAGCGATCGATTGTAGTGAGAAAACAAAATGATCCAACGAACTAACGAACCAGGCTATATCACAGTGTATTATGGTTGGGTAAAAGACATACGAAGAGAGAATTATGAGCAGGGCGGGATGTCATTTCTGCCTGCAAATGCGTTTCATGTCTAATACCAAAGTAAAAGCATGCTGAAATATTACCTAGTGCTGATTATCCGTTAGGAAAATTGACCGAAGTTACTATCTGATAATTTTTTCGTATTTTAATCTTATAATATTTTGTATTAGGCCTGTATTAATAAAAAAAAATAAATAAATAAATAAAAAAAAAATCAATGGCCATAATTGATTAAAACGATTATAATTTTGATGGATCAAGCAAAAACAATTGAAATGCATTTTAAAACTAGGTTTACAAATAAATGAAAAATAAAAATATTGACTGTAGTCTAGACTGATGTAATGAGCCTGTTTCTAAAATTAGGCATTTTGGTGGTTTTTAAATAAACGAAAAACATAAAACTGCTGTAGTTTTTAACTAAACCACACCTTAAACCATTCACTTTAATTAATCTAATCAGTATTGTATTTAAATTAAATTTATTTATTTAAATATATCTTCGATAAGATAAAGGTTCCATTTATGAAACTCACCTCAGTCACTGTCATTAGTTGTCATAACTTTATTATTCATTTAAAAAAATAACAATTTAACTTAATATATGCACATTTCAGAGGGGGTGCAATTTAAAGCAGGGGTGGATTTCTTGGCACAACACTGGTTCATCTGTTATTTCTCTCTATAAATGTAAGCCTATAATGCATAATTCTAGCCAACGTTTTTTAGTAGATTGATTAATTCAATAGATAGACTTTTACAAAACTTAAATGAGGCTTTGTATGAGAAAGTCTGACCTCTCTGATTTATATGTCGGTGGGTGTCAAAATGAAATTTTAGCTTATAATATATACACTGTTAAAAAAAATAAAGGCACTTAAATTACAGACATTTACCATAAAATAACGGACATTAAATTACAGATATTTCCTCGAATTCAAATTTCTGGTAAATTTTTGTAATTTACCGTCTGTTATTTAACTTTTTTTTTCGACACCCCAGCTGTGTATATATGATGAATAAAAAGTGAATGTATATAATTATACTCTTGACACATTATTTAAAATATGTGGCTAAAAAATAGCTATTAAATTCTTTTTTTGGTGGGGCCAGTGAAAATTTTGGCAGGGCAAGTAAAAATCTGAACCACTGGCCTGATTGGGCCAGTAGAAAAAAATCCTTAGCGTTGAACCCTGCACATCAATAAAATTACAATAATATTATAATCCATGTATATGCTTTCCAACTGTTGAGCTGCTTTCTTGGTTTATTTTATAACTGACAGGTTTTTCAGGTCCCACTACTATTCAATGCAGCAAAGCAAGTCCGTTTGTTCATTGCGTAACAAAAAGAAAGTCCTTCCATGCTATAAAAAATAACAGAATTAGTCAAAGTCAACGAAGCCAGAAACAATACAGCTACAGAACAAGTAGAACAGATTTTTCTTCATACTGTTAAGTCAAACACCGACACGCCTCTTCAACCGATCTCTTTTTCGTACCCTCTGACAATGGTGCATGATGACTTTAAACAGTTATTGTAAGTGTTGTTGTTATTTTGTCAAATACAAAGAAAGCAAGAATGGACATAAAACTAGGGCTGTTGCCTGGACTAACCAGTAGGTAGCAATGGCACTCACTCAAAATTGATTAAGAACGGAGCAAACAAATGGAACAAGAGAAATGTTTGCTTTTTTACATCCACAAGCCAGCAATCTATGTGTAGCAATCAGGACTACTCTAAGAGGCACAAAAGCATGTGAATCTGCTCTCCCAGTATGTGGCCCAGATTTGCACAAAACTACCAGCATTTGGGATTACTATTTTGCATACCCATTCATCTTCTTATTATCTCATATTTATGTTACACTTCAAATGACAGGGGAATTTATATGAACGTTAATATTCATTTTCTAGTTCCCAAACTCATTCTCTTAATGGCATTGGTATGCAGATTAGGGTTGGGTGATGTCGACCAATTTGGCATTGTACGATGTCTAATGTGAAACATCGCGATGGACGATGGCATCGTCGTCATAGGTGGCGGTGAATTAATTATTTATGAATAATTAATTCATTTATAACTAATTAATTATTTGTAGCCTACCGTTTCGACTACCTGGCCCTCATGGTCTTTGTTTTACCTATAACCAAATCATAAATAATAAACAAAGTTACACACAAATTACCACCCGTCAATCACTTTTTCCCCTAGACTCTGGCATGAATAGGCAGAGTGATCTGTGTCGTTATAATAGTGTCGACAAACTAGGTTGGTAAAATAGGTGCGCTAAAATTACTAAGTACAAGCGTGAAAGCGAAAGATTGAAGCATTGTACTGATGCTGTAACACGTAACCTGATAGATTCAAAAGACAGAAGTTATTATATAGACAAGATTAATTGAATGTCATGTTTAACAACTATAGTGAGACGCGATACAGCAGTAGCCTACATCCTTGATAAACTATCCGACGTGCACTGCACTCTGTAGAAATGCTAGATGAACCGCAAGTGTGGACGTGGATAGTTTTCGTTTTAAAATGACATTTTAAACCAAGACATATTAGTGTAAACGGGGCAGTGTGTATTTTTCGCGAACGGGTTGCTGCGACAGGGGTGGGGCGGTGGATCGCAATGCTGGCTCAGCATCGTGACGTCTAATGGCCATCTGCGATGGACGATGGCATTGTCTATCGACCCAACCCTAATGCAGATCATTCACACCCCTGTCCTGAACTTAGTACATTTTTGTCTTGTTTTTAATGTGAAGTCTGTTCCTCACGGTGGCCAGGACTAATGCAGAGCATAATACAGACTGGGCTTCACATTGATTTCTCCACAATAGGCAACACTTCAACATTTCATCAGTAGCCATTCAGAATGGAACGTAGATCAATATGCATTAAAGTATCTGGTGAAATTATTCAGCAGTTTAAGAAGTCCAAATCTGGCAGATGGTCAATAGCATGGACAGGGCATGACTAAAAGCCAACAGGGGCTTAAAAGCTGAAACCCAATTTAGTTTTGATATCAACATTTGTAATTGGCTCAGCTGCTGGTATGAGAAGCTCATGATTAAGTTATGAATCCTTTCATGAGTCATACAGTGACCGAAATGTACCAAATCTCAGAGCTGATTCTATATTACACAGAAAGCTAATGCAGTCATTTAGCCACCAGCAAAAAGCTTTGGCCGTAGGGGACACAAAAAAAACAAACAATGAGATGAGATAAAGGCACAAAAATGTTCTGAGAGGAGTTCGCAAATAGATATGGAACAATCTGGATAATTTTAGGTTAAAATTAAGGGGACTCCTATAATAGACGTTACATACTAATTTCAATTACAATGTCATGTTCGAAAAATACTTAAGACATTTGATCCCAATCACTTTAAGAAAACAAACGTTCCTTTTCTACTTATTTTTAGACAAATAGCTTCATTATAAAAATCAAACTATTTCATATTTATATACATCACCCATGTACAAATCCCAAATACATGATCATCCAGTCTATGAGTCAGAGTTCCCTAGCAGACAGACACGTCCCAGCCTGCCCCAACCATACTGCCCCACTAGCAAACTTGTTCAACTTCCCACTCCAACCCAAAACACATACATGTTTCCTAATATACTACTAATGGAGTGAACAGGAAAGCACAGGAGAGAACAATGAAGACAGTAGGTCTGATGACAGCTCCATTGAAGCTGTGGTGCTACGCCAAAGACTCAAGCTTTCCACAAACACACACACAAAACCAAATCAATGATGGGAGGGACCTAGGCATTTTAAAACAAACAGAGAAAAGAAAATAATGAATGTTGTCTCTGAAAACAGACACCTTTCCCTTCTTTGTCAACAGGAGAAAGTGCAGGAATGTCACAAGAGGCCCAATGAAAACCAACTGAGCTATTGGGCTGTTTTTTACTTCTACAGAAAAACATATACTACACACATACATGACAATCCATTGTACGGATGATGCATGTCAAAAATTAGTTCATACAGTAATAGTCAATGGGGTCTAATATTGCTTTGAACTCTTTTGACTTTTACAGTACTTTTCAAAAAAGAAAAGTAGAAAAAATAGTTTGGAATAACATGAATATCAAGTAAATGGTTGGTTTAATTAACTGGGTCGGATTTGAACAGTGAATGAGTGACAAAATAGAAGCGAGTTAGTTGCAGTAGTAAATGAGAGTATGGTGTGTTTACCTTTAGGTTTACTAGCAGTTCTGGCCGCTATGCAAGAGAAGAGCTTGAGCACCCCCTTCCATGAGTACACAGGCTGTAGTCTAACAGTAGCCGACATGAGGAGCAGACTTACTCTTCATCATGCTCTTTCCATAACAACAAAAATACCCATAAGAGATGGCCACTCCTTTCCTGTTTCACAGTTCTGTTCCTGAAGCTTTCTTATAAATAAACAAATGGCGTGAAGATAAAAATTCCAACTCAAGAGGAATACACAGCTCCAACAGGTTGCCCAGGGGGGGCCACGGTAATGTATCCTCACCCCAACCCCCAACAGGAGGAAGGGATGAGTTCAAAACACCTATAACACACAGTTAGGAAATCCACGTAATTCCAGGAGCTGTTCCTCAAACTGGGAGAGCAGGCGATATGCTTCTTAAAAGACTTTCTCTTTAGCAGAAACAGCCCAGACTGAGCTAAACCAAAGTTGGTGGAGTAAGAAGTGGGGTGGGGGGATGCTGTAATCTAGGAATGTTACACAAGCAGATCCAATTTCCAGCCGCTGGAAGGAGACAGAAATCCCAGAAAAGATTGAAAAAAAAAAAAACCAACAGTGTTAAGGAGCTGAATTAACCAGCCTTCTAAAAGCACATTCCAGGATTGTTTTCAGAAAGACCACTCCCAGGACTTTAAGTATCCCGTCAGCTCTTCAAGTGAATAAAATGTAAAAGGAAGAAACACGTTGTTGCACAGAGGAGCGAACTCTCAGAATGACTGCAGAAGGAAAGAGAGAGTCCCGCCTGCACCATCATCACTGTTGCCTGTGGGTTGAGGAGTCAAATGTCAGTCTGAAGTCAGCATGCTCTCTCTCTCTCTCTCTCTCTCTCTCTCTCTCTCTCTCTCTCTCTCTCTCTCTGAGGAGGAGGAGTGGGACTGGTTCATGGGCCCAGTCGTGTCAGATTGCACAGCTCCTCCTCTAGCTGCTGCCTTCTGCCTCTATTCGCAATTCCCAGACAAAGAGACTTTACAGCATGGCATCTCACGACAGCCGGCAACTTTAAACAAAACATTCAACGACTGCACATGCTGCTCATGAATGGCACTAACAAAAACAATGAGGAGAGAAAATGTGGCACATTACAAAATGCCCAATCTTAACTACTACAATGATGCTCAGAGTGAATAAGCACAATGTACAGCTCTCTATGAAGGTGGAAAAAAAAGAGCTTCCTGCTCCTTAAACTGCTGTTAGCCCTGGACGATGACCCCCATTTGCGCCTCAGTGTGACATTACAGGACCCTGAGTGTCTTTTGTGACCTTTGTTCCCTCACCCTCGTCAAAACATGCCCTTTAGGTTTAACTAGTGATAACATGACAACCAAAACATGAAATTCTACACAGACTTGCTCATGAAACCTCTTATTAAAATCATTATTATAGTCAAAACAAATGGTGTTGATCTTCAGAGCTTTTACCCCTCTATTTATGTAAAAACATCTGTTAATCATGGAGCTGCTAAATACAATGATGGACTTACAAAAGAAATGAAAGCCTTTGAAAATTTCAAAGACCATTTGCCAAGTCTTTTGTTCCAGAACTGCTACATTACCATTTGTAAGGGCAGATGTGAGGGGTCATGAATGTTAAATGGGTTTGCCCGATCCTGCCTTACATACAGTGGGGCAAACACCTCCAGGCATCCTGTTACATTGTTGAGGTGTGTATTATAATGTCTCACCAACTTATCTGCACTAATGCAAGGAATAACACCTTGCCAAAAAAGCAATGTCATAAATGATTAATTGACTGATTCCCATTAAAAGATCTTGGCTATGGGACAAGTCTCTACACAGATCATTTTGGTTAGTCTGAATGCCCACCAGGTACCTGCTTGGACCTGCAAATTGTACTACGATGGATGTTAATCATTCTCAAGGCCACAAACGTTTTTTCTAAACTGCATCTATGTCTCTTTTCCTTTAGGCCAGAAAAGAACTGGTCCCCGTATTGAGCCTGGTTTCTCCCAAGGTAAGGGCTCGAAAATAAAAACTGGTCGATGGCCCGAGGCCAGCATGCAGGACGCTCGGGACAGTAGACAGTATAGTTACTAGCCCAATTGGGCCAGTGCTGCCTTGTCACTAAAGTTTCATTTGGCTGCGACTGTTTGTCAATTGCATGCAAATAGGGTTCTTTTCACACCTAGGCGTTTATTTCGGTCTCATTTGACCAGTTAGCACAGTTTGTTTAGCATATGTGAATACCACAATTGCGCTTGGATCCGCGCCGAAACAATTGGTCCGAGACTGCCTGAATGAGGTGGTCTTTGTTCGATTGAAACGAACTCTGGTTCCGATCGATTGTAGTGAAAAAAGCAATTTGATCCAAAGAACTTATGTACCAGGCTATGTATTATGGTTGTGTAATAGCCATCACATATACAGCTATCAAGAGAATTATTAGCAGGGTGGGATGTCATTCCTATCATTAAATGTGCGCTTCATGTCGAATACGAAACAAAGAATTCTGAAATATTACCGAGTACTGTTTATCTGTTGGAAAATTTGACAGCAATTATAATCTGATCATTTTTCCATGTTTTAATCTTATGTTTTGTATTAGGCCTATTGTTTTTTTTTTCATTTCTGCACTGAAACCTCAAAAGAAAGTTTCATCTACAAACTCAATTTGGAAGATATAAATCATTATTACAATTAGGGTTAGGTTGATAGACGATGCCATCGTCCATCACCAATGGCCAATAGACGTCACGATGCTGAGCCGGCATAGCGATCCCTTGCCCTGCCCTCTTCGCAAACCCGCTCGCGAAAAATACACACTTAGTTCACACTAGTTCTCACTAATACAGCTTAGTTTTAAAATGGCATTTTAGAACGAAAACTATCCACATCCACACTGGCGTTTCTGAACAGCCCTCCATCCACACACACATCACGTAACCACACACAGACAGGCACAGACAAACACGCAGTGACACTGTCATGCGCTCGTCTGAGCTCCAGCCCTGGCAGTCAGCGTAATCTATCAGGTAACGATTCGCTGCGTCACGTTCGCACTTTGTAATTTTAGTGAAAACCTCAAAAATTGTTGGTTAGTTCCTGTTGGTTGTGCACCTTTTTTAACCAAGTTTGTCGACACCACTATAAGGACACAGATCTCTGCCTATTCATGCCAGAATCTAGAGGTGTGAACCTACACTGGTCTCACAGTTTGATTACGATTATCATGCCATCGATTTCGTTCAATTCGATATCTCGGTGCATCGACGATGCTTTCCATACACAATTTAATATTTTACTTCACAGGTGCTGTTCACTGATGAGTGACACTGATAAACGGCAGCGGCGCAGTGTTGCCAGATTGGGCAGTTTTGGATAAGCATTTCGGTAGGTCTGGGAACACTGCAGCGGCGATCACAGCTGATCCATGATAGACGCGGTGGAGAAAACTTGCGCGCTCGTGTCTGTATCCAGAAGTATCGCTGTAACAGCCGAGAGGAGAGGAAAAGTCATGCATCCAGTAAAATGAGCCACACAGAGAGAGAGAGAGAGAGAAATGGAGTTTACTTTCTTTCTCTAAATCGCTGTGAAATAGGGGTTTCTGCTGTTCAGTGTCAGTGAAAGACTGTCCAGCAAACACGCAGTGAAATTGTACACAGTTTCTGCGATTTTAAGCAGTTGAAGCATTGAAAAATACTTGCGCTCGCCTCCCTCGCCATAGTAAACTACAGCGACATAGCGCATACGAGATAAATAACGTCAGTACATAACCGGTTATGATTATTACTGAACCGATACGAATTGTCCGCATCTGCATCGTGGTGCACCGAAGAAACAATTAATTTTGACACCTATTCACCTTATTCTCCGCGTACGAGTGGGCGCAGCCATTTGAATCATTTTGGCTCGAAACTTCCGGTCTCATTCACTTCCATTCTTTTTTAGACGTTAAAAACAGCTCATTTTGCTGCTTGGTGTTGCAAACTGATATTTTCTTATTATATTATTCTACTTTGTCTCTATTGTCATGCAAACACTTGTTTGTAGAGTAAGTAGTTTGACCGTTTTCTGCCGTTTATTATTCCTAGTCATTTCTCCCATAGGCAGCTGAATCGGAAGTTCTAAAACAATTGCCGATACGCGCACACTTCCGCATTTATAATCCACACTGCCCCCATGGGCCCGGACCATATGCTGACAGCAGAATGATTTGTTAATGATACAAATCATCAACCAACGCAGAACAAGAACTTGGAAACAAAAGGGTTGAGGGCTGGGCAGAAATTCTGTGAAGAATTTCCATCTAAATGAGGGCTCAGGAATTAGGGGTAAGGGGAAAATATAATGCTTAAATGTGATGCAAATGTGGAACCCTCTCAATCAATTCACAAATGACAAAAATCAATTTTCCATTTCTGAATGTTAATTGATAAAGTGGAGTTGATGGAATGCAAAAAGCATGAAGTTTAAAGGAACAAGTGTATTGTTGCATGATGGTGGCAAGCAAAACCAGACTGGTGCTGTCAACATGAAAACTTAGCTTAAAGCATTTTCACATCTGTGAAACTGAAGGTGGAAAGACCCAGCAGCATCATGCAAGCTAGTAGCCAGCTCTTGAGACCACCGAGGTCCAGACAATGGTAAACGATGCAGCAGCTGTCAGAGGCAGGCTAAGTGAATGAGCTCATCAATACTTAATGTGACAACATTTATAATGTAATCAAGTCAGCCATTTTTGTATTAACCTTTGTGTATTGTTCAGATTTACTACCGTTTCGCTGTTTTTGACCCGTTGACTTCAGTTATGATGACAATTTTTAATTTGCTAAGCCATGACACAATATAATCATGCATTGTTGATTGTTGGGAAGAGATACGATTTGTCATTTTTACTGTTGATCATCAATTGACACCCTTTACACTTTAGATAGACTTGGGCAGAAAAACTTCCTTGCTTTTATTTATGTTGTTCTATGGAGTAGAACTGAAAATTATAATGTGGGTGCACATTATAAATACACCTACTATATTTACTCTGTTCTGAGAGCTGAGATGCTTATTTTGATTTTCTCAGCCATAAAGGTAAGTGCGCAAAGGTCTCTCTCACACCATATAACTCCAAATAAAACTCCGTAAAAAACAGAAACTATGCTTTATTTGCACTGCAAATGATCAACAGTAGGAATTACAAATTGGGCCTAAAACAGAGAAAAACCACCACCAACAAAGAATGCATAATTTTATGTGTTCAGGGCTTTGCAATCCAAAATAATCTCATTATAATGGAGGTCAATGGATTAAAAAAAGTCTACGTACATAATGAAAAGGTAGTAAATTTGCCCAGAGTATTGTTGAAGTTTAAAAATTGTCAGTAGTTCAGAATATGCTTATTTCACCCCCCCAAAAAAGAAAAGTTTGCCATAATTTACTCGACCTTCTCTTGTTCAAAATCTATTTGAGCTTCTTGCTTCTGTTGAACATAAAAGGACAATTTGAGAAAAACAAAGGTGTTGGTAGCTGCCGCCCACTGACTATGCAATTTTAACCAAATTTAAACAGCCAGCATCCTTCCAACCAGCATCCATTCATGTCAAAATATCTTCTTTCAACAGAAGAAAAAAACTCAAAGAATTAATACCACAAGAGGAAGAAAAAAAACACACGGAATCTGCACGGCCAGAATTCCACAGATTTTTAGCCCATCATTGATTCTGTTTATTTACCTGTGCAAATGTGTGTAAAATTTGATTTATTCAGTTTTTTAATTAATTTCAGTAATATTATTGACTAACATGAAAATATTCATATGATTTATTTACAATACAGTGTGTAAAGTAATATTTTACTTTTAGTAGGTATATGAGACACTTGCTTTGTTTACCAAATAAAGTGGATCTAATTGGATTTGTATTGTAAACATTAAATAAAAGTTAAAAAGGTATTACTTTTTTATTTCATATATTAAGGTTTTAGTTATGACACTCTAAAAATCATTTCGCATAAATCCGCAGATTTTTAACAAAATTCTGCGCAAAAATAACAAAAAATGTCCGCAGATTCCATCTGGTCCTACTGATGGTTCTTTGTAACCTTGTCGACTTCTCAAATCACTTAATTAGTTTTATTAATAACAAATTGCTGGTAAATTCAATATGAGTGAGATACTTACTTTATTAGACAGTGATAAAGAAATTTAATCTGTATTTAAATAAAATATGCATTGATAATCAATTTAGAAATCACATCGCAGACCTCCGAATCATAGTCCAAATGTGGCTAGAGATTCCCACCAGTCGTTTATGCTCCTAGTAGAAAAAAATACCAGAGCTTCTCTGCTATAGACAGAATGCAGTGGAAATGTAATTTAGTGAAAAAAAAATGTCACTATCACTCATGTGATAACCCACCATTATTGAATTGAAAGTTGTATTGAATGAGAAACTGCTTTGGCTCTGAGCCTATATAAACAATCTATTATACAATCCACGAGCACTGTAAACACATGAACTGACTGCAGGTCATTCACATCCTTACATCACATATATATATAATCCTTACAACACAATATACAATCAAAAGGCAGACAGCATTCACAGACAAAAAACGGTTTCATGCTCCTGGGCCTATAATTAAAATACTCATTAGTATGAGCACACTGCGTATGGACTACATCTGCATAATCATCATCAACATGCTCATCTCTGATTGGACTACAGCAAATTCAAAAGTGAAACAGAAGCTTCTCCACCTGAAAACAAACAGCGGTAAATGAAGCATAACACGCACACTTCATTAGTGATTCTATCCCATCCATTATCTCCTGCTCATCTCGAAGATATCTTCTCAATGGACAGAGTCCATTAGAGCTCTATCCTGTAACTTTATATACAGTGAGAGCTCTGGGCAGGGACTGCTAAGGTAACCGGCAGCTAAAACCATTAGACACCCTAGACAAACAATGAGGCATTTTCTGTATTTGTGTTCTCCACATTTATGCAAGATGATTTGTTTAGCATCACATTATCATGCTCAATCATAGGGCACTTTACACATGGTATTAAAATGCATTTTGGTCATTGGTGCCAATAGCCTTGTGGTTAAGCTCACCAACACAATCGACCAGAGTCCGATAACCGGCTTGACGTGCTTTGCCGATGCTCTCCCTCTCTCTGTTCTCCTCTATCCGATACAATAAAAAAGGCATAAAAACGCATTTTTGTCAAATTAATTAGAAGAGGAATTGGTAGACATCTTTCAGTTTACACTTGCTGTTTCAATCAGTTTTGCTTGTTCACTTTTTTCACAACACTTTTTTCAATTTTCGGTGTACTTTGAGGGCAGGGTCAATGGGAGGAGCTGCACAATATTACACATATTAGAGCTGCACAATTTATCATTTCAGCATCTATATCACAATGTATGAATGCGCAACATTCACGTCGCAGGATCTGTAATGTGAAGTCAGAATTATAGTTGACCAGGTACAACTGTGGAGCCATTTCAGTTTAACCATAAAAATGTGAAAGTTGATTAGTTGTGTGTGTTTTAAGGTCTGTGAATGTGTAAGCATTTTAAATAAGCTTTTAGTATTTGGGCACAAGGAATTATTGCATTCAGTAGATTTAACAAAAGTAAATTTTATTAAATAATGTATATAACGAAGACTATACAACTTTCTTGTTTGTCTGATTATATTTTTATTCACATAAATACTGTTAGACTCCTTCATTTATACTGTTGCTCTACTGTATTTATCTATGCTGCCAATTAGTCTATTTTCTGCAGATGCACTCGTCTACAAAATCTTCCCATTCAATTTAAATGCATTAATTATTTCATAATAGAGCTATTTAAGTTATTTGGTCAAATATTGCAATATAAATCACAGAAAATAAAAATATCGTAATGTACGTTTTTTCTCTCCAATTTTCTGTTTTTCTATTACTAGGGATGCAACGGTTCTCTGTAAAGAAAAAAAAATCACGTTGTGCTCCCACGGTTCGGTACGTCCTGTGATCCGCGGTTCAGAATACGCATTAATAATATTGGTTTGTTAATAAAAACAACCTCAACAAAGAAGTTCCACCTACGCTTCCAATTACCTTTCACGCTCATTGCACATGCGAAGACCTTTCCAATCACCTCTTAGTATGTAAATCTGTTGTTGACATCACGTTTCCTCATGTGTCAGTGTGTGTGTGTGTGTGTGTGTGTGTGTGTGTGTGTGTGTGTGTGTGTGTGTGTGTGTGTGTGGAGTTTCTGCGGGTTTCAGCATGGCAAGTGAAGGAGATACAGCACAAATGCGCAGGTGAGGCCAAGTCACAGCACATTGCCGTCAGTGTTTCAACAGACACAAAAACATCACGAATGTCTTTTTTGTTGTTGTTGCAAAGATAGCCTAGATCAGTGGTCACTAACAGCTAGATCCAGGTCCGTGTCCGGACCCAGAAGCGTCCCATACAGACGCGGACATACAGCAGATCTGTTACTTCAGTCCCTCTTCTGATGGGTGTTCTTCCACACCCGATCACTCCCACTATACACTCCATTTACCCGCTATCTACTAAGAACAGTTTTCTTCTCGATGTACTGTTTCCGCTGAATTAAGAAAGAAGAACCAACTCTTTGCTCTATTGTTTCATTCACTACGATTGTGCTGATAAGTAAAATGGAGCTCTTTGGAATCATAATAAAATCATAAAGAAATCAATAAAAATGCATTATTGCCTTCGTAATGCAAGCATAATGTAAACAGAAGTAATCAATACTTTGAAAGTGCTCAATTATTACGAAGTTTTGGCATAACTATTATTGCATAATTGGTTGAGACTGTTGAGCCGAGATGTAAAATAGAAAAACAGGAAATTTAAGCTTTATTTATCTTTATTTTTCTTAAGCATTTTATTTGAAAATCCAATTTTCAAAATGCCCTGCTTTTATTTCATTAATGCGGGAACATGCAAATCTACAGTCATGTGTGAAGCTGTTGCATTGTCAGGTGTTTGTTAACCAATAAATGTTTATTGTTCTTTGAATTGTTCTGTAGGCATTTTTTCTAAGCAGAGCACAAACCGTACCGTACCGAAACCGTGACCATAAAACCAAGATACATTCTGAACCGTGAGTAGATTGAACCGTTGCACCCCTACCCATTACATATAAATGCCTATATTGAGAAATCAATAAGGCCAGTATGAGGTCTGCTGCTTTTGTTTCTTCTATGATAGCTGCAAAACTGTATTGAACACTCACTGTAGGTTTGTGTTGGAATCAGAACATTGTACTTTTTTCCTTTTTGTTGCTTTCAAATCAATCTTATGTCAAATTTGATACCCCATCTGGCTAGTGTGCTCCAACAACACAACACATTTAAGAATTAGGTCAGTAGGCAGACAGTAGGTGGTATTTTGTGGCTTTAACGGTTTTACACAACAAACACCAAAATCTATCTGAAAGCGTTTTTGGCTACAATTGGAAATGGTCAAAATTGGACAAGCTATAAACATTTTACACCTGGATTTGGTCTTGTAGACTAGTGATCAGATCAACAAAAATGCAACATAATACCATATGTAAACAGGACCACATTGTATTAGCACCAACACACAACATGCTATATTTCCAATGTACGACCAAGCAGGAAAAGATTAACAGCCCACAAATGTCAGAGAGTAACCAACTAACCAATCCATTTCAACAATCCACATGCATGGTACTATGCAAAAAATGTTGACTCAGGCTAAAAACACAACATGTTCTGGGCTCATTTTGGAGGTAGAGTAAAACTAAATTAACAGCCAAAAAACAATAACTCAACACTTGCAAATATCATATTAAGCAAAACAAATATATGCAAATTGATTGTTGCCATTTAGAAAAAAACATTTAGAGATGCAGTGAGGAATGAATCCACCCACCTCCATGCATTTACACAGGCTCATACACAACATAAACAATCAGGCTTGTTGTCTGTGCTCAGACAGATGGTCAACCAGCATTATGATAGTGTAGTGATTATCTAGCAGACATTTAAAGAGAACAGTGATGTATACACATGCGCAAGAAGTGGAAGAGCTATGCTATGGCCTACAGAGTATGAAATTGTTTCAGTTGAAAACTGTTCCAGCTATCCTAGACTGAAGCTGATGAGCCTAACTCTAAAAGACAGATGTCATTTTGGTGGGGGGTAACCAAGTTTATTAGACCAAGTGTGTGCAGCTGCTCCAACAAGACAGGTGAGAGTCACAATAAAATGACTCCAGCCCATGACTGCAGTGGTCCAAATGTCCAACCACGACACAATTTATTAAGGAAACATTCAGCTGCACAACAGATATAGAGAAAGAGCAATCATTGTTTAAATCAAACATAGAAGAGATAAAGATGCCATCTTATTTTATATTATTTTAATTTTTGTCAGCAGTGTTTGCTGTGTCAAAATGTTGACTAACAACATACAATTGCTCAGGTAAAAGAACTTTGCATTGAGATTATTAAGCCATTAACCCTTTGACTGTCACTCTACCATACGGTTGACCATGTTTTTACTGTTTTGAATAATGACTGCTAAAGTCATTTAAAGAATGACTGTTTTAAATAAGAATACTTTTAGTAATACTTTTAGTAATAATACTAAAAATTAAAACAAACATATTCCCGTTGCATTACTACACTTGAATTTGGTTTTACTGTAAAAAAACAACAACAATAAAACATGTTAAATAAAAATTTGAAATATTATGGCATACTTCAAAAAATAAAGATGATTTAGTATTAAAATGTTTTATTTTGAATATTTTTTTTAAATAAATTGGTCTTACACTTTTTTTGGTCTTACACAATTTTTCATAGTAAATGTGTTAATTCTGGTACTTTTACCATAAACCGGCATATCAACCATTTGTAGAGGCCGATATTTTTGGAATTATGGAATGTGTTAAACAAAATGCATTGAGTGTGTTAACTAGCAATATTATGAGTAAAGAAATGCAATCCAAACATGTTTATATTGGTGGGGTAGTTAAAGGGTTGAAGAAATAAGTTGAGATGATTTTAAGAACAGGCATAAGTAGTCCAAAATCCTAGCAAAAAAATTGACGTTTTTAACCAGAACAACTCTACAAAAAAACTTGTTTTTTTGTTCATAAAGAATGTATAAAGGGGTTCACAATATTGGAAAAAATTTACAATGCATAAGTAAATTTTCCGCGATTTACATTGCCATTTTTCTCAAGCCTAATTAATAATTTTAGACAGATTGGGATGATTTTGTAGGAGAGTGCATAAAGTATAATCAACAAATTACAAGCAGAGATAGAGCAATTATACAAATAATACTGAAATAAACTAATCAAATGTACCATAATGTTGTATATTTTTTCATTGTTTAAAAAAATTATTACAATTACTCTTTGTTAAAGCTGCAAACTAAATTTTCCTTGTGCCCAAATGCTTTAAACTTGCTACAATGTTTAAACAGGCCTTAAAAACACAAGCGATTGATGCACTTTTAATTTGCTTAAGCTAAAAATTACTCCAACATCCTCATGTGTTCCGATCTGTTATAGCTGGTCAACTATAATCCTAACTCCACATTGTTCATCCTGTGATGCGACTATTGTGTATTCACAGATTGTGACATCGATGCCAAAACGATATATTGTGCAGCCCTACCCAAATAATTTAACTATTATTATTAACTTTACTACAACTACTGCTATTGTTAGTAATATATATATATATATATATATATATATATATATATATATATATATATATATATATATATATATATATATATATATATATATATATATTAGTTAGAGACATTTACAGGTCAGCCTAAGCTCGTAAGCATGAAAAGATCCCGCCAGAGAGCCTACATTTATAGATTAAGAGCTGATAAACAATAATAATAAAAAAAAAACTGTGAAGAATGCTCCATTACATCATATGTATGTAGTTCATTAATGAGGTGTGACGATAATGAAGGTAAAGAATTGCATTTCCAAGCACCTGGACAAGGAAACCAAAAAAGTGTGTTTAACCTCATGACATTCCCAACATTCAGCAGTTCTTTTTAAAAATAAGCTTTTCTAAAAACATGGGTTTATTTTGAGAAATTCCATGCAGATGTCAACCTTTATATATAGCGATTATATATCTATATTATATATATATACCTTTATATATCACCAATATAGCGAAACCCTTTCCAAGTTTGTTTTTACAGCACTGTAAAAAAACTCAAAAATGTCTATGTCAATGTTCTCAAACAACTATATTTGAATAACCAAAGACACACAAGTGCCAATTTCACATGTCACATCAATAATGGAGAGGTCATATTCATAAAGCTTTTCTGTCATAAATGCAAAAATGTCAAATAAAATAAATCATTTTAGTTTTATAGAGAGCTAACTCTTCTCCTTTTGATTAGCATTAATTATTTGCGGTTGCGCAGTTTAATTCACAGAATTTTTACAAAATATGTTGTATACTGTAAACTTGAATACTTCTTTGGTCACATCCATAACACATGTTTATTTTCCTCATTTAAAATATCAAAATGTTTACAGATTGATATTTTTCTGCTCCCATAACTCTAATGAGTTGTGTCAAGGAAAATATAAACATATGTTTTGATATTATGTTAACATATACTTTCCATGTGAATTTATGTTTTGAGATTTTACTGCAAATGTCACATCCATAACGCTGGAATTGCTCTTTTATGCATCAAAGCATCTTCACAACAAGATTACCTTTAGTAGAATAGGGTTAGTTACAGAAGGGATTTGACCCTATCCTATCTAGCTATTGCTTCAACCACCTGCAACTTAACCTCGTTTACTGTAATTGATAGGGGAGGTGCTAAAACGGATCCTTAAGGATAAAGAACAACAAAAACAGCACAGTCTAATTGAGTCGCAACAACGATGCAAGCGCATAGCATCTCCATGGCGAATTGCAGCCGCTTTGTAAACAAATCGGAGTGGTGATCGAGCTGCCAAGTTCAAGGCGTCTGCGAGCACGAAAGCTTAAAATAAATCCCGTGTGTAGCATTCATGACATTAAGCTCCTTTAGGTCTCACATGCACACGCACATCTGATGATTTTACTGTAACATGCTCGGTCTGATCGTGTCGGCTGATGGTTAGCTTTAACGTTATGCATGTTTTTCTGTAGGGCTGGCTTCTAAATCAACACCACCATATGTTAAATTGATCATAAACAGTGATAAAATGTTTCTTTTAGCACATCTTGGTATCGGTCCCTGTGTTAAAGTTAGCGTTATATAATGTGAACCTGCTTTTGCACCGCAAACTACTACAGTTTCTGTCAGTCAAGCCATCTCTGTATGGCTAGAAACACTCAAAAATGATCCGTTGTCAATAAACGAGGTCTCAATCTTAAAACTGAAATAAAAACAGTAATAGCACGTCTGCACACACACGCTAATTACGATTGGAAAGCACTGCACTGGTTACATTACATTTGATTTCGTCACATAAACAGTGTCTCACTTAGCTCAAGCATATATAGCTAGCAAAGCCAGGCTAATAATGGCTACATGGACCATATCTCGGCGTTTAAAATATCTAAAAAGCATTTTGTTACTGGATAAGAACCACACCGCGAATCTTCCTGTGTTAAAGGAAAAACTGAACTCATAAGATGCGTTTTGCAAAGGAATGCAGTAAAATTGTTGATAGCATGGTCGGCTAGCCGCTTTTTAAGCTAGCTAGCTCGCTAAGCCTAGTAAAATCAACAACAGATCCATTATCCTCGAGTGGAAGATTTAAAACATTGCACTTACCCCCAGAAAATATCCCTCTGCTGCCAAACGAATTAATTGTAAAAAATAATTCACTACACGTCGGGCAGCGTTAGGTTATATGTCCGTTAATCGTTTGGTTGTTTGTGTTTCCACATTCGCTAAAAAGAGACGCTGCTGTCGCCCGGCAGTCTCGGTGTCGCGCACTGACTGAAGCTGTTGAAATATATTTTCACGGGAACGGCGCTGCAAGGATACGTGAACGCGCTTTAGACACATGAACGCGGGAAGGAGAACAACGTTGGACCAACAACACACAGATGGAAGTACTGTCCTCTTTCCACTGTTGCAGATTATGAGTAATAATAATAATATAATATTTTATTTAGACTAAGCCGTAAAGAAAATGAACGAATTAATGAATGAATAATAATAGTAATAACAATATCAATAATAGCAATATATTATAATAATAACAGTAATAATAATAATAATGATAGTAATAATAATAATAGTAACTACATTATAATACATTTGTAACAGTTGTGTTAATGAGCTTTTAAAGAAAATAATTAGCCCCATCAGTCAATTTTCTATAAAATGGTTGTTAGCTCAGTGACTGAATCTTGAACACTGAAGTCGAATATGATTGAAAGAGATGATTCCGTGAGGCAGCTGTAGTTCGACAGCTGAAAGATCTGAGACAACCGGTCCAGTTTTTTACATTTTCTTGAAAATATGTTCTTGAAAACCACAAAAGTAGAGGTTTTAGTTATGTAACTTCAAAAGTGGAGGTTGCATACAGAGCAATCTAACTTGAACAGATAGTAGGTGAGGGTTAGTTGTGAAAGGAACTATACAGGATTCATATGGATTGTGTAATGCTAATATAAACCCTCCTTAGCACTTGCATTATAAGGGTGTGTCAGTGATTTAAAGGGGGCCTATTATGCAAAGGTCACTTTTTGTGCCTTTGTAGTTCGCCCTCTGTTGAAAAGAGCACCATTTCATTTGAATTTAAAGCGACAGTCACCAAAATGGCCCAATTTGAATCAAAGCCTAAAAGAGGCATATTCAGAGAGTTTAAACTTCACGTATACACTCTAGGGACATTAGAGACTTATTTTACATCTTGTAAAAAGGGGCATAATAGGTCCATGTGAAATCTAAATTTTCAATGTTTATTTTACGAGCACCCATTGTTATTTTTTTAGTGAATCAGAATCAGAAAGAGCTTTATTGCCAGGTATGTTCACACATACTAGGAATTTGTTTTCGTGACAAAGCTTCTACAGTGCAACAGCATTACAGAGACAGGACAAAAAACAGATAATAAATATATTTAAAAAAAAATAGAAGTAGTGAGTGCAAATATACAGATGACAAGTGTATGTACGTGTTTATTACTATATACAACGTTATATGTGCAGCTGTTATGTGCAAATTGACATGTAAAGTGTGTTGTTAAATAAGTGTATATGTGTATAAAAGTGTATAGCAAGTAGTGATGTTGGTTTCGCAATTATTATCATCAAGTGTTCATGAGATGGATTGCCTGAGGGAAGAAACTGTTTCTGTGTCTGGCTGTTCTGGTGCGCAGTGCTCTGTAGCGTCGACCAGAAGGTAAAAGTTCAAAGAGGCAGTGTGCTGGGTGTGAGGGGTCCAGAGTGATTTTGGCAGCCCTTCTGCTCGCTCTGGATAAGTACAGTTCTTGGGGAGTAGGAAGGGTTGTACCAGTGATTCGCTCAGCAGTCCGAACTATTCGACGTAGTCTTTGGAGGTCGTATTTAGTAGCTGAGCTAAACCAGACAGTTATTGATGTGCAGATGACTGATTCAATGATGGAGGTGTAGAACTGTTTCAGCAGCTCCTTTGGGAGGTTAAACTTCCTCAGCTGATGAAGAAAGTACAGACTCTGTTGAGCTTTTTTGACAATGGAGTCAATGTGAGTGTCCCACTTCAGGTCCTGAGAGATGGTGGTGCCCAGGAACCTGAATGACTCCACTGCTGCCACAATGCTGTCCATGATGCTCAGTGGGGGGAGAGCAGGGGGGTTTCTCCTGAAGTCCACTATCATCTCCACTGTTTTGAGCGTGTTGAACAATAGGATATGCACACAGACTTTTAATTTTTTTAGTCAGCCAGCCCTAGGGTTTCTGGTTAATTGTCATCCCATCCAATTTTATTAAACTACAGCGATCTTCATTGCCTGGCTGAGATAATGATATGATATAGTGATATAATGTGGGTCTCAGACCAACCAAGAAGCACTGCATTAAAATATACTTCGGCGCCATATCTTTAAAATATTCTAATTAATTTTACCCCAGTATTTTCAAAGGATTTTCTGCACTAGCCTGGTGCTAATGATGGAGCCTGTGTTTAAATGATCTTTCATCTCTTATTACGCTTTAACAACCAAATGGATACTTAGGTCTATTTAATAGAATATATTTGAATTGCATTACAACATCAATGCTGTAAAAGGAACCTTATGATATTGAAAATCGTCACAAATAGCTTTCACCCGAAGTTCATCATTGGCTGAAAAACACTAGCTGTGCATATAGCCCATTAATCACGTACCATCATTACTCACAAGTAAATCCACTGAAAAACATGTTTGTTTTGAACAATCTTCAATCAAAGACTGACCATTTGCTTTTGTATTTTGCATGGCGGCTCTTTATTGACAGCTTCAGCCACAATATTTTTAACCATGCCCTTCTTACTGTTAAGGGGTTTTTTGATGTGCAAAAAATGCTTCTACTCAATATTGCGCTTCAGTTGGCAGTATGTCAACATACTGAAATAAAAGTCTATAGTGCACCCAAAAATAAAAATGTTCTCACCATTCATTCACCCTCAAATGGTTCCAATCAATTTTTGAGTTTCTTTTTTCCTGTTATACACAAAAGATGATAGGAAAAAACAATTCTATAAAACTCAATGGTTACCGGTTTCCAACATTTTTCAAAATATCACATGTGTTCAAAAGAAGAAAGAAAATCAAACTGGCTTATGACAAGTAAAGGGTGAGTAAATGAAAACAGAATATTTATTTTTGGGTAAATGATCCCTTTACATGGTCTGCAATGTGATGTAATTAAGCAAACAGTTCCCTTTCCCATGTCTATTTTTTACTGTCTGTCTATTTAAAGGATTGTAAATTATTTAGATGGAGGACTCCAGAGAGTTCCCTGTCTAGAATTAACAGATACCTTTACCTGATATTGGGTACTACTGCAAGGCCTCCTATTGTATTACTGATAATCACTGTAAAGTGTTCTGCGTGTCAGTTCTCATGAGCACACTGTGCAAGTACAGTCTGTTAGTACTAGTTTGGGTCCCCTTTGCCTTCAGAACTTCCTTAAAGGGGTAGTTCTCCCCAAAATGAAAATTTCTTTACTCCAAATTGTTCCAAACCTGTTTGAATTTATGTCTTTTGTTGAACACAAAACAAGATATTTTGAAGATTGTTGGAAAAAACAAACATTTACTTCTATAGTATTTTATGGATGTCAGTGACTGCATTTCCTCAACAATCTTTAAAACATCTTGCTTTTTGTTCAACAGAAGAAAGTTTGTAACCACCTGAGTGTGATGAGGAACTTTTTATTTTTTATTTTGGATGAACTCTTCCTTTAATTTGAGTAGATTCAAGATTATTGAGAGATTTTAGTCAATATTGACACGACAGCATGATAGTTACTGTAAATATTTGTTAGCTGTTCATCATCCTTCATGTAAATCTTTCATTTAACCATATCCTAAATGTGCATTATTGGATTGGGTTCTGGTTAATGTGGAGGCCTTATAAGTAAAGTGAACTCAGGTAAGCTCTTTCCAGTCCTCTATTGGTCAATTTTGTTAAATCAGTGTGAACTGTAATCTCAGTTGTTCTTATCTGACAGGACTGGCCTGGTGTGCTCTTTTCTGGTGTGCTCTGTGGTAGCGTGCTTGTTTTAAGGTTGAATATTTTCTGAATACCTTAGTCAACATTTGGATGCAAGTGGATCAACACCTTCTATCAAAGTTGTCCTTAAGCTATTGAACAACACCCATTCTTGTCTTGGGACAATTTAGAATAATTTTTTGCATCCATTTCAGATGTTGACTACTGTAAACCCTAGAGATGTCTGTGTGCTAAATACAAGAAGTTTCTAAAACAATCAAACCAGCCATCTGACAATGTCACTATGGACAATCTTATATAACATTTTGGTCACACTTTCTTTTGATGGTCTGTTTGTTGAATTTAGGTTACATTGCATCTAATTCTCATTAGATTATAAGCAGACTGTTAGGTTAGCGTTAGGGTTAAGGTTAGTATACGTTGACATCTACTTGCAAAGTTTCTTATAGTCAGTTAAATGTCTGTTGAAGGAGCAGTATCAACAGCTATTAAGCAGACAGTCTACTAATACTTAAATGGACCATCAAAATCAAGTGCTACCAACATTTCTTCTTTCTGACAGTCGGTTCGAACTTCATCAGAATGTCTTGACTGCATCTAGATGCATGGTAAATACAATGAATTTCTGCCATTTGATTTTTTAAATAGGTTTTTACGTTAAATACAAAGTCACATATAAGTCACATATAGTTAATCTGTTGATTTTTACCAATAATTTTATCCATTCAGTTGATCTCCAGGTCTGATGGGAGAACTTATAGCTTAGCATAAATAATTGAATCAGATTAGACCGTTAGCATCTTACCAAAATTCATGCTTTTTCACATTAGTTAATGGTCTGAATTAACAATAGACTAATAACGATATAACAATGAACATCATTAACTAGCGTTAACAAAGATGAACAAATACTGTAAATATGTTGTTCATTATTTGTTCATGTTAGTAAATACATTAACATGAACAAATACAACCGTGTCATAAAGTGTTTACATTATCTTTATTTAGCATTCAACACTTAATACATAAAGTGAATTAATTCTTAATTTGAACATTTCTTGCAATTTGTTTTATTCCATAATATCAGACAGTAGGAAAAAACAACACATTTTTCATGCCTTTGTCAGACATTACCAGAAACACATTAGCAGGGCAACCACTGTATTTACCTAAACTAAAGCAGGTGTTGAAAGTGTCTGAGTGGATAATGTGCTGAACATATTTATGGCAGTGGAAAAAACACACACCTGTCTGCTGGGAGCACCAAAACTTACCACTAATGCGAAAGAACATCACTGTCTGAAACTGTAGACTAGACACACCTTGTGGAAATTTGTGAATAAAGGTGAAGCATCACCTGATCACACCTGTGGTCGTATATTCATAATGAGTAATTATGAGTCATTTGTTTGAAATACATCACAAGCTTATTTTAAAAGGTTTAGATTAGCCACAGAATAAAAAAAGAGACAAAAAGAGTAAAAGAGGACAGTAGCACTCTTATTATAATCAGCAAAAAAGTAATTTAATGAATTACCCAACACTGATTATAAATTTGGTCTCATGTCGGTTTTTTTGGCTTTTCATAAAATGAAAATGGGAAAATAAAACATTTATTAATTTGTTTCTTTCATTTCAATTACATTAAAGGTAATTTTCTCCTGCACCAAACCATAAATCCCCACTCCAGCAGCTCAGTTTTGATTATATCTGTATTCTGAGATATACAGTTAAAGTCAGAATTATTAGCCCCCTTTTAATATAAAATTTTTTTTTATATTTCCCAAATAATGTTTATCAGAGCAAGGAAATTTTCACAGTATGTCTGATAATATTTTTTCTTATTTGTTTTATTTCGGCTAGAATAAAAGCAGTTTTAAATTTTTTTAAAAACATTTTAAGATCAATTTTTATTACCCTAACCTGCCTAGTTATTCTAATTAACCTAGTTAAGCCTTTAAATGTCACTTTAAGCTGTATAGAAGTGTCTTGAAAAATAGCTAGTAAAATATTATTTACTGTCATCATGGCAAAGATAAAATAAATCAGTTCTTAGAAATGAGTTATTAAAACTATTATGTTTAGAAATGTGTTAAAAAAAATCTTCTCTCCGTTAAACAGAAATTGGGGAAAAAAATAAACAGGGGGGCTAATAATTCAAGTGGGGGGGGGGATAATTCTGACTTCAACTGTATGTTTATACAAAAAATACGTTTTATTTTAGAAATAAAATATTTTCCAAATTATTCATTGATTTTCTTTTCGGCTTAATCCCTTTATTAATCCGGGGTCGCCACAGCAGAATGAACCGCCAACTTATCCTGCATACGTTTTACACAGCGGATGGCCCTTCCAGCTGCAACGCATCACTGGGAAACACCCATACACTCTCATTCACTACAGACAATTTTAGCTCACCCAATTCACCTATAGCACATGTTTTTGGACAGTGGGGGAAACCAGAGCACCCGGAGGAAACCCACGCGAACACGGGGAGAACATGAAAACTCCACACACAAATGCCAACTGACGCTGCCGAGGCTCGAACCAGCGACCTTCCTGCTGTGAGGCGACATCACTTCCAACTGCGCCACTGCACCGCCCTCTCTCTGTAAAAACATTTAACTCTTGTATGTCAAATAACAACACACCAAAAATTTTATATCTGACAATTTTAGAGTTTTTCTGCTCAAATATTTGAAAATTATTAATTATTTAATTAAATTGTGCATCATTAATATTTTTATAGGACTTACATTATGGAAATAAGCTCATTTTACAAGTCACCTATAGAGTTTAGTTTCACGATCCATTTATGCAATCTCCAGGTCTGGTGAGAGCACTTTTACCTTAGCTTAGCATAAATCATTGAATCAGATTAGACCATTAGCATCAGATTAGACCATTACCTATATAAAGCTTGACTCTTCTGTAGTGAAAGTGAAAGGTTTCTATTTTCTATGTCAATATGGCTAGGAACTATACTCTCATTCTGGCTTAATAATCAAGAAACTTTGCTGCCGTATATGGCTGCAGCCATGGTACAGCAAGAGTCTCTTGAGTTTTACAGTATATTGACCTAGAAAATAGCAAGTTTTTATTTTCTGTGAGTCTCAGTACACATCGTACACAGAAGAGTCAAGCTTTAAACAGGAAAATCATCAAAACTCTTATCTGAAATTTTTGAATGAGATGCTAATGGTCTAATCTAATTCAATGATTTATGCTAAGCTCAGCTAAAAGTGCTCCCACCAGACCCATAGATCGACCTAATGGATATAAAAATGATAAACCTGAACAGTTTAAATCTAGGTGACCTGTAAAAGTAGCCTATTGCTAAAAAAGTGGAGTGCTCCTTTAAACACAACATTTTAGAAAACTTCTTAATGTAATCAATCAACTGCGGAAGTACGGTGACAGCTATTAGTACACATTTTACACTTCACCTGAGTGTCTTGCCTTGTGCTTCCAAAATTGCCAACTCAGCCAGTAAAAGGAAATGACATCATTGTTTACAGTTCAGCAGCAGATGGAGGAATGAAAGCGGCCCCTCCTTTAGCCACGGGAGCAACCAGTGCCACACTGATGATTCAAAACAGCGTTTAGTCACAGACCAATTTTCTCTTTCCCAGAGCGTTCAGATACTCTTACTACATCACTGCTTCAAAGTGCCTTGTAAGCAAACTCCTGAATATAGCAAATTCCTTCTGAAATCAAGAAAGAAAGAAAGAAAGAAAAAAAGAAAGAAAGAAAGAAAGAAAGACATTTTCTATAATATTTTCATTATTTTATTTATATTATATAAGTAATTTCTGCCAATACATTATGTTGAAACAACATTAAATAGATGTCATACACTATAAACTACCCGACAAAAGTCTTGTCCCTTATCTAAGTTTTAGGAACAACAAATATTAACTTGACTTCTAGTTGATCATTTGGTATCAGATCAGGCTTAAATGAAAGGCAAAAGCCTCTAGATTACACTTATTTTACCAAAATAAAATATGATCATGCCTTGATTTATATTTTTTTTTAATTAGGACAGTAAGGTCTGACTTTGCTTAGACAAAAGTCGTGTCACTTAACAGAAATAATGTACAGGATCAAATATACAGTAAGTCATGGTGCAGTGAAAAAATAATCTTCAATGCCTCCTCCTTCATCTTACCCCAGACATGCTCAATAATGTTCAAGTCTAGTCACTGGGCTGGCCAATCCAGGAGCATCTTGACCTTCTTTGGATTTAGGAGCTTTGATGTGAAGGCTGAAGTATGAGAAGGAGCGTTATCCTGCTGGAGAATTAGCCCTCTCCTGTGGTTTGTAATGTAATGGGCAGCACAAATGTCTTGATACCTCAGGCTGTTGATGTTACCATCCACTCTGCAGATCTCTCGTCCACCCCCATACTGAATGAAACCCCAAACCATGATTTTTCCTTCATCAAACTTGACTGATTTCTGTGAGAATCTTGGGTCCGTGCAGGTTCTAATAGATCTTCTGCAGTATTTGTGATGAATGAGATGCAGTTCAACAGATGATTCATCGGAAAAATTTCCAAATGATCAACTAGAAGTCGAGTTATTATTTCTTGCTCTTACATCTGGGATCGACGGCAAGATTTTTGTCAGGTAGTGTAGAGTAAAAGGACTGCTAAAATCTATATTCTGAAGATGAGCCTGTCACTACACTCATGCAGCATGTGATCTTGGACCGTTTCTATTTGCACATTTTGGACACGGTCCACAACCACAAACTATCCCCACTATGATGTTTTCCTCTGGAACTCATATTATCCACATTCCCCAACCCGCTTCAGCCTTCCCGCTAATGATAATCTGTGCTAACAATGCTTCTATTCAATGAAGTCTATCAGAACCAAATGTTTCATGCATTCCTGTGCAACTTATGAATGACTTGCTGATCTCTTCAGATCTTCTGTTCGGTCAGTCTTGCTTCATTTAGGTGCAATAAAGATCTTTACTGTGGCATGTTTATGGTTTGAGATTAAAGGGCTATATGAGTTCCTCACCGGTAATCCCAACAGATATCGGTGCTCCCATTGTCGCTGGTTAAGCTTAAACCAGTACAGAACAGTGGGGGAGGGCTGGCTGGTGGAGATTATTATGTAAGCATGTCGTCCGACTAAAGAAAGATGAAGATTAAAAGAGCCAGTGGAAATTTGAGTTGGTCAGATGAAATTCTGTGTTCTTTAGAATGCTGAGCTTTTCTGGAATGTTGACGGTATTTGAACCGCCCGCTCATGGCCGAACAAAGAACATTTTTTCTTACTATGTTCGACAGGAAGAGAGAGTGGGAACAGATGGGGAGCAGAAATGTTTAGGTCTGCGAAATTACCATCAAGGCTTTCCTGATTCGAGGCCCCAGTTTCTTCAAAACACTTCTTCACTCATGAATAAACAGTGGCTAATGTTTGTACGCTGAAAGCAAATACCTTTTAAATAGATACAGAATATAGTATCAGTTAAAAATCTTATTCATCTTAAAGGTGCAATAGGCGACTGTGCCAAAAAAAAAAACAGCACAAATTTTCTTATGATGGTCTTTTCACATCCTAATCTAAATCATTACATGAAATGTTCCAAATGTATTTATATGTACTTCAATATTCTGGGGAAGGTTTGGATTTGCAGGATGAGATGTAGACTGTACTATCATGTACTATTAGGTTACCAGTCACATTTTAAAATATCTCCTAAAGAATCTTCAATGTAGCCAAATTTGAAAACATAACATCCAATAGTGATCACCAATAATTTGAAAACATAACATCCAATAGTGATCACCAATAATTTTAAAACATAACATTCAATAGTGATCTCCAATAACACCCTAATTAACAACTGACTTGCAACACATTAGCAACCACCCACAATTACTCTAACAACACCCTATAAAGTGCTTTAGCAAATACTTTCAACACCTTAGCAACTGCAGCCCCCTAATCCTTTGTCAACCATTAAGTAACCCACAAGAACACCCTAGCAACAGTTTAAACTATTTAAATCTTGCAACAAATTGTACTCTTTAACAATTGCTTTAAACATTAGGGAAAGGCGTTTCAGGCCAACATTTCAGAATTCCGTAACCTTCTGAAAAACAGACTAAACTCTAAGCATGGCTGGGTTGTTTTAACCTAACGCAGGGTCAAAGATGAACCCACCAAACATTTGGGTTAAAAAATACTTCAAAAATGCCTTTTTTACTTCTCTTACTAGAGTAAGCTCTGCACAGTTTAGTTCAAACCCTAACTAGAAAAGTAAAGTTTGTAGACAAACTTTTTGATGTCTTGAGGAAGCCTCGTCTGAAAGTTTGAAGTAGCTTTAAAAATTAAATAGTTGAAGTAGTTTAAGAAGTTTGAAGCCGTTAGCATAGATAGATAAGTACATATGTGTTAGCGTATTTCTAGTATGGATTGGCATGATTCTCGCTAGGTGGTTGAAAGGGGGTTCTGAGTGGTTGCTAAGGGGTTGCTAGGTGTTGCCAGGTGGTTGCTAAGGTGTCGCTAGGTAGTTGCTAGGGTGTTCTGAGTGGTTGCTAAGCGGTTGCCAAGGCATTGCTAGGTGGTTTCTAGGTTGTTCTGAGTGGTTGCTAAGGCGTTGCTAGGTGGTTGCTAGGGTGTTCTGAGTGGTTGCTGAGATCTTGCAAGGTGGTTGCTAGGCTTTGCTAGGATGTTCTAGGTGGTTACTAAGATGTTGCTAGGTGGTTGCTAAGGTGCTCTGAGTGGTTGCTAAGCTGTTGCTAGGTGGTTACTTAGGTGTTCTAGATTGTTGCTAAGGCATTGCTAGGTGGTTGCTAGGGTGTTCTGAGTGGTTGATAGGTGGTTGTTAAGGCGTTGCTAGGTGATTATATGGTGTTCTAGGTCATTGCTAAGGTGTTTCTAGTTGGTTGCCAGGGTGTTCTGAGTGGTTGCTAGGGGGTTGCTAAAACATTGCTAGGTGGTTGCTAAGGTGTTGCTATGCGGTTGCTAGAGTGTTCTGAGTGGTTGCTAAGGTGTTCTAGGTCATTGCTAAGGCGTTGCTAGGTGTTTGCTAGGGTGTTCTGGGTGGTTGCTAGGCAGTTGCTAAGGCATTGCTAGAGTGTTCTGAGTGATTGCTAAGGTGTTTCTAGGTGGTTGCTAGGCAGTTACTAAGGTGTTCTAGGTCAATGCTAAGGTGTTGCTAGGTGGTTACTAAGGTGTTGCTAGGGTGTTGCTAGGTAGTTGCTAAGGTGTTCTAAGTAGCTGCTAGGCAGTTGCTAACATAAAAAAGCACAGTTCTAGTATGAATTAGCATTATACTTGCATGTTTCTAGTATAAACTAGCATGTTGTTAGCATGAATTTAGAAGGAATTAGCATGTTGCTAGTATGTTTACAGTATGAACTAGCATGTTGGTAGAATGATTAGTATGTTTGTTAGGACAGTTGCTAAGGTGCCGTATGTGGTTGCTAGGGTGTGGCTAGTAAGTTAAAAGGTCATCAGTGATTGGCAGATTGATAGTTTGGGTTAAATGAGTGCAAACCTAAGTCTGTTTGACAATCTGGTGCAAAGTTACGAGGTCACAATATTTTGTCCAATGTTAGGTCTATGGGACTTTTCCAAATTTTTCGGGACAGTTTTCAAAAAACCATGAATCGGATCAGTTGTAAAAAATATAGCAACCCAGATCAGACCAGCTTTGAGGTTTGGTGTTAGTTTGGTTGTTGTAGTATGAATGGTCTAGGAGGAGATGCATATAGAAATTAGTCTCAGAAGAAGAAGACGACGACGACAACAGAAGAATAATACATTTATGTAGTATAACAGTATGTTAGCTTTCTCAAGCCACCATAATTAAACACACCTGATCAAACTAATTGAATCCTTCAGTCTTGTTTGAAACCTACAGATAGGTGGGTTGAAGCAGGATTGCAACTAAACTATGCAGGGCTGCAGCCAACTAGGAACTAAGTTTGACACCCCTATTCTAGTCCAATTATCTAAAAAAAAACTTAAATCAAGAATTTTCTAGACAAGCAAAAAATATTTTTGCTTTAAGAAAGTCAAAATCAGTAGGTTTTTCCTTAAAACAAGCAAAATATTCTTGATTTCTTTTGACATAACATTATTTTGCTTATCCCATTGTCAAATTTACTTGTTTTAAGGTAAAACTCACTTAATAAAGTGTACAACTCTCAGAAATAAAGGAACAAAACTTGGGTGGTACCATTTCAGAGGTACACTTTTGTACCGTACAGTTGACATTAGTACCTTTAGAGAACACTTTTGTACCTTTAATGTTCCCTTTTGTACTTTTAAGGTTCAATTTGTACCTTTAAGGTATTATGAGGTACACACTTGTCATTTTTAGGTATTAATATGTTCTTTTAAGACCTGTTAGGAACAGAAAAAGTACCACCCCAGTGACAGATTTTGTACTGTGGTCGAAGAGTGCACGACTATGGTAACTAACAGTCAATAAGAGTTTGTTTACTCACTTACTTACTCCCAGGGCTGTTTATATCGCAGTTGATATTCAGCCATGTTGGTGTTTCATAACATCTAACTTTTACGAGATAGGCCGTTAGCCCAATGCTCAACCCCCAGCCTGGAGGACCAGGACATACTCACATACACTACGGACAATTTAGCTTACTCAATTCACCTACTGTATAGCGCATGTCTTTGGAATGTGGGGGTAACCGGAGCACCCGAAAGAAACCCACACGAACACGGGGAGAACATGCAAACTCCACACAGAAATGCCAACTGACCCAGCCGGGGCTCGAACCAGCCAATTAGAGTTTAATAAAACTTAACTCCTTTAAACACTTTATTTGTGTGTCCTCCTACATTTTGTTGATCATAAATACCTTTGGATGTACAAGCCAATTTAACAGTCTTATAATACCCAAATGAGTGTCAGCTGACTTTCACGAATGTCAAAACTTTTTCAGTGGCTTTTCCAAAGAGAAACATTCTTTCCCAAGAGATGTAATAGCCTGCAGTTGACCAATCAAGTTCTGTTAAAGGCATGCAGGTTTGCATAATGAGGTAGGTTTCAGTTTCCTCATCCTGCACATGGGGAACCTGAGCTGTATGCGGTGTCACAAAGGAAGAACAGGGACACCCCTGTTGTTACAAAGCCAAACGGCTGTCTCATAAGAGTCTTAGCTGTCTTGTTTCGAAAGGTATCTGTACTAGCTACTGTGAGGTAGCCTATACAGGAATGCTAGTAGATAGTAAGGGAGTTGGGATTGTAACCAAAAAGTTGCAGGTTTGTTTCCCAGTGCCAGCAGGAGTTGATTGTGATCTCTCTCCTTCACCACAATTGAGGCACCCTTGAGCAACACACTGAACCTCCAATTGCACTTTCACAATGGGTGTGTATGTGTGTTTTCACTCTTCAGTACTGCTAAATTGTGTGAAGAACATAAGGTACCTTACTTAACAGTAAAGCCATGTCACTTCACTTGATGTTGGATCAACAAAAATGGGCAAAGAAGCATGATCATGTGTTCACTTGAGTACACAGATGAACCTGAAAATTATGATATTTTTGAGTCCCAAACCCAAGACATGGACTCTTCAAGAACCTTAAATGTGTCCTGTGGCCACTGGCACTAAAACTTTAGCAAAAAATCCTTTAAATCCTGCAGGTTATCATAAATCATGGCTGACTCAAAAAATCCTCTCATCTGGACTGCTAAAAAATGTAAATAAATATCCGTAAATGATCAATTTTCGCATTTTGTGATTCATGTTTTGTTTTTCATTTATTTATGCTTTTAGATTGTATTATGGGGTTTTTCTCCAACAATTTTTGATATTAAAAAGTAAAAAAAAAAAAGACTTTTATTGACATTTTCAATAGTTTGAGTGATATATTGTCTGTATTGATGTTGTAAATTATAGTGCAAAAACCTGGTAATAACCTGCCAGTACTTTTGTCTGTTATTTCACAGTCTTAACTCTTTATATTATTTTTTTTTTTTACTAAAATGGCAACAAAAGTCACCTTGTTAATCTGCATTGTTGAATTTCCAACATGGAAAGTCGACAGAGATTTATGTAAATAATGCAATTCCTTATTGTAAATAAACAGAAAAAGCAAGCGAATCACGAATACAGAACATTAAATAATGGATTTAATTTTTTTCGCAGTGTACGCGTTTAATTATTGCCATCAGGGCGAAGACTGTGTGCTTCAGGTTTTAAATACCAGGACAAAGTTTACCTTTATCCCACAAGCAATTTCACTTTCAGATACTAATGGACTATGAAATCAGCTGTGTTGTATTATAATGTCTTGTTTTGTGTTAAACACCTTTCGAGGACAAAATTGTGAATTAATATCCCCATGAGGACTAATAAAATGACCTTACTGTGAATCAGACGTTTGGTCCTGCACATCCCTCAGATAGATTGAGATCAACACCTTAAACTCTTCAAAACACTCCTAAATAATGAACAATGGATGTCATAAAGGAGTCTGCAACAATGTTTTAGTAGGTAGCAAAAGTTACATTTATGTTCACTTTACATTTCCTTGCAGAATAATGCCCAGAGCCTCACACTCCTTCCATCTTTGTTCCACAGTGCATCATATTCCCAGGTGAACACTGTATAGGTAAACAAGAATAAAAGAAAACCAGACTAGGTTTGACCAGGGGCCTGTACCATGAAGCCAGATTAGTAGGCTAGTCAGTACATTTTCAGTTTAGTTTGCACCAATTCTGGGTTTCATGTATAGCTCAGCTGCTCCATAGTACCATGACAACAAAAGTGATCAAAGCTGAGCTGCCTTCATGTTACCCAAAACCCTGATGCAAACTAAAACTTGCTTGTCATTTCATTTTGGCTCAACATTGCTTACATCTTCATTCCTGCCCATTCCTCCAGCATTTGTGTGCTTATCATGGAATCATGTTATCATGTACTCTGCTTTTCCCTGTGTTGTTTCATCTGCGTTTCTTTGTTTGAGCTCACCTTAAAGAAACCTGTGATAGCACATCATATTGTCAGACGAAAGACCTTCCACTGAGTGAGTTTTCTTTTTAAAAATTGTAATATCAACTTTTTTTTGTTGTATATATTTTCAAATGATAAATTTCCCATTATAAATCACAAAAAAATCCACTCCTGAGCAAAAGAGATTCTTAAAATGGAGGATATTATGTGGCTCAAATGAAGGTAATCATACGCACATATTCTAGAAATGTTTAAAAAAGGCATTTTGGCATGAAATTCATAAATGTTTAGAAATATATTCCATATCCCCATCGACTTTTCTTTCTCAACGCTATACTTAGGCCTTAAATATCCTATGTTAGAAGAAAAATCTGACAAAAAAGGATACAATTTTGCAGATAGCTTGTAAAAAAAAAAGCCAAAAATGACCAAAAAATGGTTACAGTGCGAATTATCTCAAATTAGTGACATAATAATGAAATCTATAAGATGGAGAGGCAATCAACAACAATGAATTGTCGTTTACAGACGGGAGTTTGAGACATGGAGAAAACGGGTAGAATATACTCTTCCATTAAGATCAGACTTAAAGGTGCAGTATGTAAGTTTGACACCCAGTGGCTGAACTAGGTATTGCATTCCTGAATCAAAACAAACGCAAGCTGCCAGATTGAAGACCAACAGGAGCGAGTCTGACTATCGAGCCTGAAGGCTGATTTAAATCATGCTCTGTATAAAAGCAACAGCACACAATAGAAGGAATATTTACCATATTAAAAGGAGTTTTTCTTCTAAATAACTACTCAAATTAATATACTAGAAACAGCTTCTATTTCTTGCAGCTGAACAACGGAAAACTGACAATGATGACCTCAGGTACTCTTCATGTGCTTTTTTCAATGTTAAATGCTAATAACGTAGAGTTTGAATGTCATTTACCTGACATTTATTGCCATACTACTGAAAGCAGCAGCAGAGAGTTCACCTCAGATCTTGAAAATAAGATAAACCGTTTGAAATTGAACTTTAAAAACGCGACTCAGTGCAAGACAACATATCAGGGATTCAGCATCTACATTTAATAACGTTAAAGAGGTTTAATATGTATTAATTAGATTATAAACCTTACCATTCGTGAGTGAATATTCTGTGCTTCTGAATGGCTGTATTTATATTTCTGTCAGTTTTCATCACTGCTAATCACAATGTAACCTGCTCACCAAATGTTTACGTTTGTAATATTGATCTCATTTGCTAATTAATAACCTCATGTGGAACTGTGAATCCGCATCTCATTTTGGAGTCTGCTACTGTCCACCAGAGGTCGCACTTCGGTCACGGACGCATGCTTTGAGAGCCTTTGTGAATGAATGAATGAATGAAATACTGGTTTTCCAACAAGGCAACCCAGGGAGCTGAAATATAATTGGCTAGTTGCATTTGGCGGGTTAAATGAACCAAAACAAAGACAGACGTTCCAGCAAGTAACATACATCTACAAAGCAGAATAGCTGAGCATAATATTCAGCATTGTTCATTGTTTTTCAGATAAACAAAAATGTTCACTTAGCACGTTTCTTAAATATCAGCATATTATGGTATTTTTATGCTTTAAAAGAGTTTAATACAGTGTGTATTATTTTTTGTAATGAGAGAGAACAAAAGATAGTGAGAAGGACAAAACCTATTGAAAAATAAATACAAATTAATATTTAAGATGCTAAAAGTCCCATCCTCACAGTTTCATATGTATATACTTTAGAGGGAAGAGGGTCAAATGAGTGCCAAAATATGGGTTAGAAATAGTACAAAATTGAATTGTAATTGAAAATCAACTAATCAGTTTTATCTGTTTTCCTTTTCGACAATATACAAAACAATTATTAGCGTATTGTTTTGATTGTCCTTATAATGTCCATGAATCATTGAACTTCCGTCTTTATTGTTTGTATTTTATCATTTCTTTCATTTCGACAACTTCTGGATAGTGATGTTTGGATATTTTGTGTACCCAATGTGGAAAACCCATCTGTAACATCTATATGTAAATGTGGAAACTGTAATAAAAACTAAATGGAGAAATCAGCAAGTCCTGACAAACACATAATCGGGCTTTATTAACACTGCCTTCCAGAAAAAAGCCAAATGTTTTCAGCAGCCATACTGTGAGATACCCACAGCGCCTGCACAGTCTGTGACGCTTTCTTGGGTTTAAAACCTTTGCATTTTCATTCTCAAAATTGAATACCAATTCACAAAACCCAACGCTACAATGTCAGAGACAGCAAAAAAGTGAACGTGATGACAACGAGAGTGAAAATAATGTACCGCATTTTCACTTTAGTGGCAATAAGATGCTAACGGGACACAGTGATGGTTTTCAACTGTGCATTGCATTTTGTTCATGCCCTCAGTGTTCCATTACATAATGAGGTTGGTAACAGAAAGTGATCCCACAGCGCCCTCTGATGGCCGTAACTGGGACAAAGGTTTACAATAAACAGCTCTGGTTTCCTGCTTGCTATTATAAGATGGTGACTTTCACAACAGGGCAGCGGAAGAGGAGTGAGTAATCGGGAAACTTTTCTATGCCTTTCAACTGTCTCACGGTCTCTTGGGTCATACAGGGGGTGTCCAGAGATTCCTAGAAACAGCACACTGTGTTGTCACCATCACCTAAGTAACGGGAACTAAATTAGTGAACAGGAAATGAACAATTTTGGGCACTTCAGTAGGGCACTTTGAGTGACTAGAAAGAAACTAGTATTTGTTTGGCTCAATAATGTTAATATTTACAAAAAAAAAAAAAAAGTTAGAGAAAGCACAATCATATCAAACAGCAACGCAACATTTGTCCCTCAGCAGTAATTAGAGCAAAGCCAGTTCAAAACAACTGTGTAGCAGGAACACCTTTTAGAATAAAGATTTCTGAATCGATAACTTACAGGAAAGGAAGATTAATAAATATTTACATCAAATATATGCCATTCGGACTGTACATTCTCATATATTTAAAGCTCACTCCTAAACAATTTATAACTTAGGTTTTTTGTGCTTGCAGTCATAACGGAGGGCCTGGATAACAACTGAAAAAACTAAAATGTTGACGGAACAGAGTCCCTTGAACAAATAAAAGCTCATAGCAGCGCTTTCAATCATGGATTTCCCCCCCTCTCAATAAAGGAAAAAAAGACTTATGATCTTCATGCACAAGAGTGGAAACTGAAATTGTGTGTGTAAGTGTGGATCAGCCTAGCAAAAGGCCTGATAATGCATTTAGGTCCCTCATATATGGGTTGTCGCTGAGGATACGGTCAATACGCTGCTTTTGGTCGGGAAAGATGTCGTATAACTTCCTCTTGAGCTCTGTGGTTTCTGAGGGTGACCGTTGTGGGGGTGGAGATGGCGACGGTCTAGGAAGGTGCCAGTCTGGTGGGCCTGAGTGTGGCCAGTGTGAAGGGGAAGAGGGGTGTGCTGTGGACTGTGCTGCCTGGCTGTAAACTGAGGGGGTTGCCCGAAGATCTGTTCTCAGAGGGGGGATTATAGGACTACCTCTGTAGAGCGACAAAAAAAAAAAAAAACATTATCAGAAGTCAGCTCTCTTGTGGTTAGAGTTATAGCTAAAATGAATGTGTAATGACCACTCTTAGGTGTTTATGAACTGACCGGCTGTCTTTAAGTAGAAACTCGTCTAGGTGAGGTCCGTGTTTTCCAAGTGGGTCATCTGGGATCATAAAGTGGTCTTCTACAAATGTGAACTGCAAGAGTCTGACAAATTCATACAATGAGAAACCTGAGCACTGACACATCCATAAAGAGTACAGTTCAAAGGCGTTTTACTGTCAGTTTTGACTCCACCAATTCCTAATGTCCTTGTTTATTAAGTATTAATGCTATTTGTTATTCATGAACAAGACTTTAGGTCTCTTTTTGTGGAAAAAGAGAAAAGGGCATACAACACTGTGATTGAGTGAATAAACAATAAATCCCTTTAACATACAGTAGAAGTCAGTATGAGCAGCCCTCCTGAACTATTAGCCACTGTATATTTTTTCTCCAATTTCTGTTTTAGAAAGTTTTTCAACACATTTCTGAACATAATAGTTTCAATAACTAATTTTTAATAACTGATTTCTTTTATCTATGCCATGATGACAGCACATAATATTTCACTAATCATTTTTCAAGATACTAGTATTCAGCTATTTGAAGGCTTAACTAGGTAAATTAGTTGTGTAACGGATCACAAAGCTCACATTTCGATCACAATATGATATTTTAGTCACGGATAATTTGCTTTCCGTTTATTACAAAAACAATACTTCAAGAAACTTTTAGCTTTAACAAACAGAACTTAGAACCTGTAATTTTATTAAAAAGAAAATGATGAAATAATCAGCTGAATAGAAATAAATTGTAAAATATTCAGTACTGTAAATAATTGACTGTTGCTAAATGTAGAAATCTAACATTATAGTTGTACAATTCATATTTACTTTTAGTCTCAGTTTGAATAAATGATTCGCTTATTCACTCATAAATCTTCATGTTTCATTGCTAGATGTGTCATTTTTGAAGAATTATTCAGTGGCATATTTTTGATGGCTGACACCTTTTGGTTAAATAATGTAATTGCTGTCTACAACTATAATTTCCGAGCATATGATGGTGATTTTAATCTTTACTACAATCATCAGTTGTTTTAACTAAACTATAAACTTCCAGTACTTCTGTGTTCTTTGACTGTTTGTAATTTCATAACGAACTCAAAAGACTAAAAACTGAATCTCTTTCTTGACTTTTGTGTTTTTAAAACACAGATTTGAATGCAGCTATCCAAATGATTAATACACATGCAAATCACCATCATTTATAATTTATGTTGCGTGGGTGTTGAGATCCCAATCTTTTAATGACTAATTGTGCAGCTTACACTGAATACAATAATGCAGGCTAACCAAGTAGAGAAAGAAAACTACTAAGAAACCCAGCACATTCAGATTAACCCTCCACAACTTCTTCCCTCATCATTATATTTTACAGCTAAGCTGTAAAATATAATGTGATTATATGTTCATACATGTGATTTGAATGACGTGAGAGGCGATCTCTCTGTTATCGTTACAAATTTAGGATTAATCGACCAGTAAAAAAAAATTTAAATGTTAAACCACAGGTTAATTGTATTCCGAACCATGGGTTGTGATCTGTACGAATCACAAATGAACCATGATCCGTGACACCCCTAAGGTAAATTAGGAAAGTTAGTGTAATTAGGCAAGTCATTGTATAATGATAGACAATCAGAAAAAAATTGCTGAAGGACCTAATAATGTTGACCTTAAAAGGATTTTTAAAAAATAAAAACTGCTTTTATTCTAGCTGAAATAAAACAAGTAAGAGTTTCTCCAGAAGAAAAAATATTATAGGAAATACTGTGAAAAATTCCTTGCGCTGCTAAACATCATTTGAGAAATATTTGAAAAAGAAAAAAGAAATTCACAGGAGGGCTATTTATTTTCACTTCAACTGTAAATAACTGAGAATAACATTAGCCGGGTTTCCATCACGCTGTATTAGGGCATATTTTGATGTGAGAAATGAGTGAAATGCCAAATTAGAATAAAAATCCCTTTATTTGCAAAAAATAGTTTTTATACTCGCTTGTGGTTTTGGACGTGCAAAAAACTGACGTAGCAAACATCATTAACATTCATGTTACTAATCTCTATTATGCTTGCCCAGTTTACTGTTGGGTACAACATTACCAATACCACAGTCAACCTCTCTAACAACTTGCTGGAAACAGACCTAATTTGCATTTGGGATTTTTTCTTTTTTCCAAACTTGTATAAAAATTTGCTTCCCATTAAGATGGAAACCCGGTTAGAGACAGTCTTATAGACATGCTGTAAGGGAGTAAATCTTACCTCTCTTGAATAATCCTTCTCCATGCTTCTGACTGGCTCACAAAGTCCCTCAGGTTGTCATTGGTGACAATCACTCCTCCTGTCTTCTCAGCCAGATGAAGCAGGAACCTGCGCACAGGAACATACAGCAAACAATGCTTAAAAATAGAACATGTACTATATTCATCCTAAAGGTTTTCAGGATTTCCAATTATGGATTTTTTACTATGTGCAACCTCATCTGCATATCATTTCCATATTCAACAAAGTTCTGGTGTGGGTTTCTGGTCAGTCTCCATTCTTAAACTGTTCCACGCAGTTTACAGCCCGAGAACAAAGGATGTAAACATGCTGATGTGGTTTATAGCGATCCCACTGAACAATGGTGCACTATATTACTTGTTTATCTAAATATCGGAAACTTTTGTGTATGAGTTGCCCAGCATGCAAAACAAGCAAATAAAGCGTCTTAGCGGCAGTTGTTTTAAAATGAGCAAAAAATGAGCAACGAGTTTCACTTATGACACTGAGAATAAGTGCAGAACTGTCTGCAGAAAAACCGGAACATGCATTATTTGTTTTTAGACTGGCTACAGTCAGATTAAAAACACAAAGCAGTGTTGTAACGTTGTTTCGTTCCTCAAACACAGCTGGCTTGCGACAGTCTGCACTTCCACAATCTGAGAATGGCTTAAGACCAAGCTCCAGAACCATTACATTTCTGATTGAAAAAGAGATAAAACTAACATACAGACGCAATGACAGCATTTAACAAACGGTGAAATTAATAACGCATTTTTTATATCCTACAATGCTTTAATAGATATAACTTTTAGTCACTTTCATAGGTGAAAATCTATATGCAAATTAATCTAAATGACTACAATTTTGTCATGTTAGGGAACAGACTAAACAATATGCTAGATGATTTGTTTAGCAGCTGAATTGTGTACCTGTCATCATGGGAGGAAATTCTGTGTCCACACACTTCTCTAGATGGGGTGAAAGAAAGAAGTCGTAGGTTTTCCAGCTGGTTCAGAAAGTGTTGCTCTATAACCATAAAGACAATACATCATGCATTTAAATTGATACAAATACAGTGATAAAATAGTAAAATATAGTTTATTCTTGTGATTCAAACCTGAATTTTTAGCATCATCACTCCAGTCTTCAGTTTTACACGTTCCTTCAGAAATCATGTGAATTTAATGATTTGATGCTCATAAAACATTTCTTATCTTCCCTAATAAGTGTTGAAAACTGTTGTTGAGTCATATTTTTGTGCAAACTATGATATAGTACCATTTCTTTATCATTTTAAAATACTAATATTGATCAGGGAGATATAAAATGAATAAAAAGTGAGATTTTTAATGTCATAAAAGATTTTACTGAAAATAAATTTTGCTTTTGTAGAGAATTATGAAAAGTTTTATTTATATATATATATATATATATATATATATATATATATATATATATATATATATATATATATATATATATATATATATATATATTTTTTTTTTTTTTTGAAAGATATAAAGTTGAAAAGCTTCCAGCAAGAGCCCATTTAACAAATACAGACTATTCTAGAAAATTGCAGAAGAGATCATGTGTGAACAGGCCCTTTTTAAAAATACTGGAAATTTAGTTGACAATTTCCAGATGCAGAAGTTGTAACTATCAGTAAATTACTCACTTGAAGTGGTTTTGAACTTGTGCTAAAAATAATAAAAGAACAAACTCTGACGTAGTAAACATTACATCCATGTCACTAATATCCATTATGCCTACTCAGTTTACTGTTGGTTGCTAGGTTACCAATACCACAGTTAGCTGCTCTAACAACTTGGGAGTAAAATGTAAAATTGTTTTGTAGATGGAGAAGTTGTAGCTTTACCAGTAAATTGCTGGAATTCTGCTGTGTGTGAAAAGCACGTTTCTTTTGTAAGTTATCAGTGAAGTTGGTTCCGGTAATTTTACAGCAATTAACTGTTTTTTTCTGAGTGAACTGGGCTATAATATCAAGAACTTTCATGACTAGACACGTATAATAACAACATCACATTGATCTCTGAAGGATCATGTAACTGTGAAGATTTCCATTCATAAATAAACATTTGAAAAGCCATTTAAATAGAAAACATTTATTTTACAATGCAAATCAAAAAATACAAATAAATGCAGAAGAAAGATCTTTCAAAACATAAAACAAAATCTTAATGTTTCCAAACTTTATTGTCGAGTTCAGACTGCATGGTTTTAGACCTGATTTTGATTTGCTCACAGATTTTGAGAAATCACAGACAAATGTCTGAAATCACAGGCAAATCGGTGCTCGTTCACGTAAGTAACAGTCACACAGTGTGAACTATCAAAGATGTGATCTGAGAGAATCGCAGATAAGTCGCAGACACCCGTGAGATATTTGGTATGCTAAATATCTGGAGCTGTCACCGATTCAAAATCATGCCGTGTGAAATGTGTTCTGATTGAAAATACCATCAGTGATCACCTACAGCCAATAAGAGAGCAGCCTTTACTAGTATGGCTATCTGCAGGCCAGTGGGAGGTTTGGGGAGAAGTTAAAAAGGCTTGTTTTTGGTCTATTTGGAGGAAAAACTAGTGGAAATTTGGCAGGAGAACCCATGTCTGTATGACGTGTCAGCTAAACAATACTACAACCGGCTCGAAAAAAGGAAAAAAGATAAGTACATTTTCTACCTCACTAAAGGCCTCGTTCTCATTATGTAGTTACTAACAAAAGATATACTACGTGACCTCGCATTGATTCTATGTCACTTCTCGTGTGTGTTTGGTTGTGAGATGTAGTTTGCGGACAGACAAAGTTGTCAGCAATTCTTCCTATTGTTAAGTCATGCAGTGTGAAACCCCCTGTCGCGGATGCATCTTGATGTGTAAACACAGCAGCGACGGAACGCTGGCACAGATAGTCATGCAGTGGGAAAACATCTGTGACACGACGACTATGAAAATCATGCAGTCTGAATATATAGGTTGAATTATAGGTTGGGAAGTAAGCTCCTACCAGTAATGTTAGGGTCTTTCTTCTGTCTCCACTGAGGAACAAACACAGTGATTTCTCGATGTCCTCTGCGCCAAAACGCCTCTACAGCGATGGCGATTCCACGACAAGAAAAGACCCGATGGAGTCCATGCCTGGTGAGACAAAACACTGAGGTCAAACGTCATGCTACCAAACTACTCAAATATTTTGGTAGCAATACACAAAGTATGTCAAGCACTGTATGGTTATTTTTGGATGACGTAATGAAGTAGCTAAATTTAGTGCACTGTGTGGGATAGTGTAGTGCACAATGCACTACTTTCAACTTGACTTTCCATTAATGAATGCGTGACCAAATAGATCAACCACAATTTCATTCAATACTCATAATAACTGACAGAAATTAAATAAAATACATTTCATATACATGAACATACAAATTGGTAGTAGTTGTTTAATTAAACCGTTTGAAACGTGTATTACACTTGCTATATGCTTTAAAAAAGTATAAGATATGTGCTAAAAGCCTGATTAAACAACCAAAGACAAAAGTTCCCTCCTGAATATCAATTTGCTTGATCAGGAAATGGCTCTGCATTCAATTTCACAATGCAACCACTGATAGAGAGATAAGCGCATATGAAAATGCATTTGAGAACAGTGGTCAACCATTTACTTCCTTTTTACCTCAAAAAAACACAATTGACGCAAATAGGTGCAAAAATAGACGCACATCATCTCCACCCATTCAGAACGTACAGGCAAAATGACACACGCATACAGATGTGCAGAAATGTACACACACTCCCACCCGTCAGCGCACAGACACAGAGCTGAACCACAGAGGGGGTCATGGGGAAGTTCCCTCTAGGAGAGAAAGTTATTTTAAACAGGAAGCGTTACTAAATCTACAACCTCTGACGTAAAAAGTCAAATAACTTTCCCAATCTGGAAATGTAAATCGCTACATTTGCAAAAAACCTTTCATTTCTCCCTTGTATTTCTGACAAAAAATACCAAATAAAAAACCCATGTGGTTCACCTTGAGCTCATCCTTGCAAAGATTTGATTTAGTGAATGTAAACTGAGCTGATTATCTTGCACTGACAGGACGGGTGAGAGACGTCTGAAAACTCAGTAAAGACTGACAGACTCTGCACTGAGAGTGACTGCTATGGTTTTGTGAGGACTGGATGTGCAAATTAAACCATAAGTCGATGTCATTTTCAAAAGTAGTGCAAGCATGTGGAGTACATGAGAAATAGAACAGGGCATTTGATTACTATCTGTAATTTATGATGACGCACAGCACAGCATTCAGCGTAGACATAGTAACTCATCATGGGTTCTGTTTGCTGTGTTAGATCAGGGTATATGCAGGAATCCTAAAGGTAATTTCAATACCTTTTTAAAGACCTTCTCAGAATATTTTAAGACTTCATCACCACTTCAAGTTCTAATCGGTATCAAACCTTTAATTTAATCACATTTAAGTTGTTAATAAATAGTTGTAGTTAAATAAATCAATGGAGCACAAACATGCAACAGAACTCAGAAAAGCCCGGAAGAAACAAAGCTACGCGTTTGTTTTCAGCAACAGGCTTAAGCCACTGTTTAAACTCGTCATCCCATTAAACTAATTTTCCCATTTTGCCGTCTGTTTCACTCTATGGTTTCGCTAATGTGAAAAGCGTTTGTCGCAAATTACGTGAAATCACCCGGATGGAGGAGCTTGGCCGGACAAGCCCCGACCCGAACCAATCGTGTGGAACGAGCACGCCGTTGTTAATATGAGAAGGAAAATAAATATATTTATGCTTTTTTGGAGTCAAACACTTTGGACAACAACACCTGAACAAAATGTAAGACCTTGTAAAAACGCAACTAAGACTTTTTAATAACTTTTAAGGGCCTTAATTTTTTCATAATGGATTTATCAACTGTTAATACTTTTAAGGCCCCGCGGACACCCTGTAGATATAGAGAAGTGAGCAGGGTCTAAAACATATTGCCAGAGCTTCTAATGACAGAAGACTTGACAAATGTACAGGAAACTTAAGCCACATATAGATCTATCGGTCAATCTATGTTAACAAGTCAAGTAGGCATGGGACGATAACCGTTTTCAAGGTATACCGCGGTTTGGAAAAATCAAAGATTTAAAACCACCAAATTTTTTTGTAATACCATTCCTAATGTACGTGTAAGATTTTATTTCCTTTTTTTGTTTTTTAGGATGACAGTATCTCCAGCAGAAAAAATATCCAAAGAATTTTTAAATTGTAAAGAAATCTGTGTTTTTGAAACAAATGAAGACAGCAGAAGTCAATAATTCATTTTCATTATCCAGCCTGACATGTTTACTGTTCCAAAATATTATAAATCTATCAAAAAATAAGATATATTGTGTTCAAAAGAGAAAAAAGTTTTTGTACCCAGACATTTAAAAAGAGCATATATTTTAGAGCTGTAATTACAATACTGTGATATTTTTTATCCAAGGTTATCGTACCGTGAGAATCCTATACCGGCCCATGCCTAAAGTCAAGAAATGGCATTTTTTCTTAAATTACAGGCACAACAAAATGGTGAATCATCAAACTGCATTTTTAGTGCCACTTTAATTTATTATTGTAACTTTTTAATAAAACAGTACTGAAATATCACTATATAGCTGAACTGTGTGTCACAAAAATAACTTTAATTTGTAAAAAGAACATTATTGATAATTATTACAAGAATTATTTTATGGCAACTAACTTATTAGTAACAGCTAATAATAATTATTAATATTATTTTTACTATTATCTCACATAACTACAGTAAAATTATAATACTAGTATTTCAAGTTTGAAATGGAAGTTAAATCTATAATTTTTTCCTCTATTGTGGCGTACATGCAATTGAAATGATTTCTGAAATCAGAAAAAAAAGTGCATGATTTCATCTTTTAAGAACCGACTAGATCATGGGAAGATGGTCATTGAAAAAAAAATTGTATTCAAATGTGGCGTATTACCGTCTGCCAGAAACACCATCAACACGCACTCTCTGGTGCACAATGTTTTCAGATGTCCAATGATGATAAACACAAGGAGTTTGATTTTATAGAAGGAATCGTATCATATTCATTTCAACCACAACCTCCCACAAAAAGCATCACTAAAAGGAGATGCGTACTGATAGCTCCACCCTAAAGGCATTCCGTGTGACCAGAAGTGAAGAAAAGTCAGTTTGAGGGCTGAGGGATGTTATGGTATTTGATTAAAAATTATGAAGGTAAAATTGTTACAAATAATTGATGTGCACACATCGTTTAAGTGAAATACATAGTTTCAAGAGTTCACACTTAGATATTGCTTGACGCTATTAGCAGGTTTGGCATGCTGTACCGGGAGAGAACCCTGAGCTCGGAGAAAATTGTGCCCAAGGCTCCCGTCAGGTCTTTTAGCATGTAAGGGGGTCTGAGAAGATCAGGTAGGTCTCGAGAGCTCCCCCTAGTAAAGTAGAAAAAGGAGAAGATGGGGCAGAAGGAGGGATTCTTCCAAAACGAAGATAAGGCAGTAGGGTGAAATTGGTCTATTTACTGTAAGCTTGAATCAATGTGAATGGATTACTACTGATTATGGACGAGAGACCAGTTGCGATCAATTATATCATGTTCTCTTCTCGAAATTGGTTTGAAAATGTCACTTATGTCAGCGCAATAGCCTAGTGGTTTGCGCGCCGACATATGGTGCCGTAACATTTCAGGGCGTCCAGAGTTCGAATCCCGGCTCGAGGACATTTCCTGACCCTACCCCCTCTCTCTCCCACTTCGTTTCCTGTCTGTCTACTGTCCTATCTAATGAAAGACAAAAAGGCCAAAAATAAATCTAAAAAAAAAAAAAAAAAGTCAGTTATATCTTTATAGTAGGAGATTTTGATTTGGTGTGTACCTTAAGGTAGATTTCACTCTTTGCTTTTCAATGTTAAACAACTGACCTTTGGGTTTAAAGTGAAAAGAAACTACTCTGACAACGTATTTTAAAACCAATCTCATAGATTTTGCAAGGATGAAAAGATCATAGTGATCACATGTATATTAACACAAAACAGTCTTTTTCAGCGATTTGATAATTTGCATGTTAATCGATATTAGTTATCAATGTTTACTCGCATTTGGCTCCTGGCAGCTCTACAATTCAGGCCCTGGGTTTGAAGAACCTTTTTAATCCAAAAAAAATGTATCACCAGAGAAAACAGTGGAATGAGTAATGAAACTGGAAGAAAACCTAGAGTTTCATTACTCATTAAAATTTTTTTGTGCCAGACCAGAGCAACGTCATCAGAGCAAAATCAGGAACTGCGCCATTGTTTTGCTCTATGACCTTTGACCTCTTCTTCACCATGACAGTTCATCTTCAACTGCAAGACATTGGGTTCTTTCCTGTCTGCTGCGCCAGCGGTTCTTGGTAACTGCATATTTGAGCTGCTATGGCAACAAGACTTCACCTGAAGATTCAGATCTCAAATATCATGCAAGCATACAAAACAGCCTTGAGAAGCTCTGTGCGAGCTGCTGTCTCCAAGGCTGGCTGAACCCGTTTTCGATTGAATGTTTAGGGTTTTGCATGAATGATATGGCATAATTAATCATTGTAAGACTGTTCAGCAGAAGTCTGTAGCTTTCCAAAGTAGCTATACAAAACTTTTGTACTACACGCTCTGGGTTCATCCTTTTTGAGTGGGAACATTTCTTAAAACACAAGAATGCTTCATGTTTCACATCTTTCTAGTACATGCCAACGTCTTTTATCGTGGTGAAGGTCTTACATTATAAAAAACTTCCATCTCACACCTTACCCCGCAATACACCTTTCTATTCTCAGGTAGACATCACCAGTAGAGTCCATAAGATATATTTTCCCTCACTTCACCCCTCTTTAACACCTCAGTTTCCATTGTGGTACTTCTAAGAAGTGTGGTCACCTCCGGTAAGCAACACAAAGAGCAAAATAAAGGGGCTGATATGGGGAGAGACCCGCTAAGAGGTTTCCTTTTACGTGGGAGAGAGGGAAGAAAGGGGATGTGGGTGTGAAAGATGCTGTTTTTGCAGAAAGGAAGAAGGGGGGGGGGGGGGGGGTTGCACCTGGTTTTAGGTTGTCAAATTCAAACACTTGCAGAACAGAGTGCACATACACTCATAGACTTACTGGAAGTGACTTGCTTTAACCTTTATAGGCACAACACCACCACCATTTTCACACTCCTTCAAATGGCTTCCAAAAAAACTTCAATCACATCTGTGCTTTACAAAGGTTTCATAATATATACATCATTAGAGTGCTGCTTATGAAACACTTAATGGAACTTTTAGTTTAGGTCACTCTAAATTTTTATTTACTTCAATTTTATGATTAAACTTGTTACATGAAAGTAACTAGAAGGCAGAGGGCAAGGATGTGTACTAGGGTTGGGCGATATGGTAAAAATGCAATCTTGATAATTATTTTCCATATTGAACGATAACGATATATATTCCGATATTAGTTGTTAATGGTTCCAGATTTAAAAGAGTACCACAACAATAACTGAAGCCACAAAAACTTGAGGGTCCATTAAACAGCATAACATTTTTGGACGATACATTTTTGGTGACCGAAAATTTTCGAAAGTATCACAGTGCTTTGTAAACGTTTATTAATACCATTTGTTGAGTCTCCCCATTCAGTTTGATAGAGTGCTTGGACCTGGAAGCCGCTTTGCGTGACATCACACTTAACAAATAGATTGTTATTGAAACTAATTTTATTGCGATTCAATATTATATAATTTATCAGCCCAGCCCTAATGTGTAGCTACAAAAAGCACCAACATTTTTATTCAAATTGCTAAAAATAAATGAAAAAGAAGTATCTTTTTAAAGAGATTAAAGCCTTTTGCTAATCGCTTGAATGTCAATGACAGACCAATATCAGACCAATATCTAGATGAAATAATAGTCTAAAGCCTTTATTTACACCAATATTTTTGTGTAATCTGTTTTGTTGCTGTCTAAACAGCAATTTGGGGCAAAAATCCTAATTAAACCGAATAGCATTTTATTATAAATTAATTTTATTATTGTTTGAAATCAAACAAATACAATCTCATAGTAACTTACGCCATTGCCACATTGCTGCCATCGATGATGATGTGCCGCAGATTAGGGGACCCTGGTTCATTTTGTAGGATTAATCGGTACGGGGTTCTCAGGGACTGCTGAAAACGAGACATTCCGGTGAGGGGTGCTGCTTTAGAGGTGTATTGTGCCTCTGAACGAGGTAAAGGCGCCCTTCCAGGGAGTGTCTGGTAAGAGCAGCCTGGCCGTGTGTCTGAGGTCCGGAGAGGAGGACCTTGAGAGGAGCTGCGGAGATTGGTCACAGTCTCCATACGTACAGGAACCATTGTTTGAGAGCTACCACGAGGCAGGTAATCAAAGCGGGACTCTGGTTTTAAATCAAGTGGGGTCAGTCGGGGTTTCCTCTCAGTCTCTGTGAAATCCTCTTCATCATCGATGATGATCACTTCACACAAGTCAGTCTGTGCACCATTATTTCTTTTAAGAGTGGCCGAGGCCAGTGGCACACTGCTTGTCTGGTTCTTTTGACCGATGGCATTAGTGCTCGGAGGTCTGATGTTTTCTTTGCATTTAATCTCAGCGAGAGTGCGCATCTGCACCCGCTCCTTTTCTTTGAGCCTGTTGCTGGTGGAGGTGGATGAGGCGTTTGCACAAGGGGATGGATCAGGTGTGCGAGAGGTGCGTTGAGCTCCTTGTGTGCTCTGGGTTTTTTGAGTCTCTTCCACAATTCGTTCTAGCAGTAAAAACGTGTCCTCCGTCTGCCCAGTCTCCCGCACCACCCGCTCCACCACATCCTGCTGGTAGCCCATCGTTCGAAAAAAGTTAACGAGACAGCGCAAGTTAGTCTCAGGACTTACCGCCTCACTTTCATTTGTCATTTCACTAACAGCCAACGTCCCCTTCGCAGACTTTACAGTCCAAGTTTGGCTCGGCTCTCGCTGCCGCTCTTCACACTGCTCCTCTTCTCTCCTCTCCAGCGAATATTGTCTTTTAGTGTCCCTCTGCTCACTTTCAGAGGACCGCCGCTTGTTGCAAGGTCGGCCATTCAGACCTGGCATGACTTCAGGAGTGATTGGAGAGGTTTTGTCCTCAAAAGTTGTGTCCAGGATACGGTTGGAGAGGTCTGTTACGGGTGTGCTAGTCTGAGAGCGGTCTTGTTCAAGGTCTATGATAACTATAGGCTGTGTGGGGCTTTGGGCCAAGCCCAAAAGTTCCTCTTTGAGGGCACTGGGCAGTAACAGCAGCTCCATTGCATATTTATCAGCCCGGTCCTCAACAAAAGTCTTAAATTTACGCTTAACTGATGGCTCCCTGTCAGCTGGCAAACTTTGCTTCTCCTGAAATAGAGCGACAAACTGTTGAACCCGACTTTGAGCCATAACAACGGCCTCTGCACACCCGCTCAACTTCAGACGGCCTGGCTCTAGAACTTGGACCTCTGCACTTGTGTCTCTAAGTAGCCGGTCCAAAAAGAGTCCCCGAGCACCAGCGAAAATGCAGTGCATGTCCACAGGGTACCATTCTTCCTTCTGAAGCTCTGGGTCACACAGGCCTTTCACATACTCCTGCAAAACAATCACAGCAGGACCAGATTACAACACATACATTGCGAAAGAGAACATTTGTACAAGCAGCAGAGAAATGACAACTCAACAGAACACGGTTTAAATAATATCCCAAGTCAAACTGGTCTCTTTACTGTAAACAAGTATGTACATACGATTTGCCTAAAAGACCAAATGACCAAGAGTTACATCACCACCTTTTTAGGGAGATTCCACAAGTCCATTATCATATCACTGAAAGTGTGAATACACATCCAACTATGCAAGTATGACACACCATACTTAACCGTAGACAGTTACTGGCTAAAACAGGGCTACTGTGTCTTTCACATTACACAATGTGACAACACAGAGTATCAGCAAAAGGTTTAGAAGTTCATGAGTGTGTACAGCACAAGTACATCTACAAGTTATATACATAGTGAGACACCAGCTATGTTTCCATCCAAAAACGTGAATTAAATTTATACAAAATGAAAAAAAAAAATAATAATAATAATAATAATAATAATAATCGCATAAAAAATGTGCGAATAAAGCAGCGTTTCCATCCAACGAGTCAAAGAGAACAAAATGGTCACTTTCTGATTAACTGGTGCCAAATATCAACAGTAAAAACGGAATTTGCAGCAGTAGGAGAAGCAGCATGAATCTTTTCTTTATTTAATAAATGACTTGCGCCTCAGAAGACAGTATGTCGACACGCAATGAATGTGTGGTGGCATTTGAAGGCATGAGATGCGAAACACAGACGGTCTAGACAGTTCTGGAAGCAATTAATAAAATAATAACACTAATACTGAAATTGTTAAGGCATTTTAGAATGACCAAAACAACATTTTAGATGTTTTACAATGTGCTAAGCCACTTGGTTTGTCCATTCGCACACATTTTCATCATGACAGGATCTCTTATAACAAAAATCACACCATTTTTTTTTAATGCACATACTGGAATTTGTTCGGTAAAAGTGTTTCCATCGTAGTTTATGCGCATCTTTTCTTATCGAAAGTTTATCCTACTCAAGTTATGCGCATACATTATAAAAATAGGTGGATGGAAAAGTAGCTACTGTTCATTTACAAATAAGCTGCTCATGACAACAACATGGTCAACGACTCTGAATGATTGTGTTTGATCTAGATACAACTTCCTGTAATCATCCCCCTGGGTGCTGGGTGTTTAAAAACACAATGTGGCACAAAATATTTAATCAGATTTTTTATTTGAATTATAAAAAAATAAACACATAAAAAAAAAAAAATTACAAAAAGAACTCTGTAACTGTTTGCCAAAAATAGTTCAGTGGTTTGAGGTTAGAAAACAAGCTCATTGTATAACTTTTCTTAAAATACGTAATATTAATCTAATTTGAATACCATTATTAGGCTTTGTTGCCGTTTCCACAACTGAAAACACATAATACTGACATGACTCGGTGGCTTTGAGTGAATGAGCCTGTGTTTGCAAATAGAGACTAGTCAAAGACTGTCAAATGAAAAACAACACAGGAAGCCCCTGGGGTGGACCGTTTGGTCACAGCTCTGCTGATCTTTTAGTTTCTTTGATCTGAGTTACGGTAAAATAAATACTCATATACAGTACCAGTAATGACGCCAGGTTAAAAGGCTCTACTCTGAGCAGTTACTAAAAACGAAAGTGAAATACATCGGGGGCCTCCCATCTTGTCCTGACTAAGCAAATAGACCTCTGTCAAAGAACCATGAGAAAATTAATGACACCGTTTGTATGAGACATAAATACTGGCCTTTATCTGTCATATTATTACAAATCAATTGGAAAGAGATATTTCAAAGTCAGTGCAAATCTGAAGCTTTTTGTTTGTAAATGTAATTTCGCAGAACATCTCTCGACACTCAAGTCTTGTGCTTATGAGATGCTTATGAGAAGTGTGAAAAAGCATTCCAAATATTCAAAATGTTCTGACAAAGAGGAAGTGCACATGGTGGCGTAACACATCCAATGAGTGGTTTCCGTTTCATGGCTTAACAATAAGGATATTCCAAGTTTACTGGTACTGATGGTTGTAATTTCCTTTTTATTGTTTGAGTAGAATTGCACAAAATGGCATGTCAGGATTGGGCGATGATGCTATGCGTTTAGTAAAAAAACACATCTTTTGTTGCTGTCTTGCTTGGGAAATCTTTTTTGATACCAAATAACGAGAAACAATTTCATGATAATGTACAGGGTTATATCATCCATATTTCATGAGTGTGAAAGCTTATAAATGCATTTCTGTCTGCTGAGATATTATGAAATACACTGACCTCATTTACAATCTGCTGGATCTAGTACGTGGTTTGGCGAAACTTAATCCAAATGTACATAACGCACAACTGTAATGGGAAATTTAAGCATTATAACTAACAACTGAGCTGCTAAATCAGCACAGATGGGATTTGTGGAAAACAATTTGTCCTTATGAATCATAGCCATGCAGATATTCAGCACTACATCACAATTATGAGTGTGATGTTACTTTCATCAATCTCAGATCTATAAATAAGTAATTTTGTTTTAGACGACCAAATAGCCATTGGGTCGCTGTTTATCTTCTCTTCGAAAGAAGATAACTCAAAAAAGAAAAAGTTCTGCGTTTCACCAAAATTAAAAGTCGGTCCAGAACAATGTGTGTAAATATTGACCATTTAAAATCATTCTGTTGCTCATTTCTTCTGTACTAGTTAAACAAACTTGCAATAAACTACACAAGCCCACTTTGAACTGTGGTGGACTTTAAACGCTGTCTGAAAAAAAAAAAAAAAAACATTTTAGTAGGCAAAACGAAAGCATGATAAAATCATTTTTGTGGGGGCAGACAGACACAAAAGAGACGACAGCATACTATAAGGCGAGGTGTAAATGTCAAATAAAGACAAACATGCTGCCGACTGACGCAGCTGACTGAGTTCAGGGTAATATCAGCTTCCTCCAGCTATTACGTTGCAACTTTGCCTCACAGCAAGTTCATCAATTTCTCTAGTGACAATTAGATGAAAACAAAAACAAAGGACAAGCATTTTTATCACAATAAACATCTTACATGTACTTTGATTTACCTTCGCTTTATACACATCCTCCTTTTTCCCTTTCAGCTGGAGCCAGATCTGTCTGGAAGCTTTACTTCCGTGGGCTCCAGTGTGATCCAGGAGCCCGATAATCGTGAATGTCACTTGAAAAACCTGTTCGACCTTCGGTTTGCTGCATTTGAGCTCGGTCTGCTTGTCTTCGTGCACCGTAAACTCGTCTACGGTGAGCGACTCGGGCTGTGCTCTGCTGGCGGTCGGGGACTGCCTGCCTCCCGGCGGCTCCGTGCAGGTTACCTCGGTGATTCGCTTCATCCCGAGGAGGGGCCGCGTTGTTGACATTTTATTTTCAGCCGAATTGATCTACGCTAATACAAGTACATTCACTTTCAGAAACACTCCTTGTAAAATGAATCGTTTACCCCCTTCATGATCGCTTCCTGCTGGCTATGTCTTGAGGTTTGTCAACAGCGCTGTAGTATCTGAGTGTTTTGACGTTACTTTCGGTTAGCCTGCTAGCTTACATCTCCGTCGCACCCGGAAAACCCCGCGCAGCGCACGTCATCAGCAGACGACGACGTTTGCTGATACGTCATCTGCTTTGATTACAGATAAGAGTCTGTTGCGCGTGGTAACCACCACACTGTTTACGCCAAAAATATCACACTGCAATTGTTGTTACTACTGTAAACATTGGTAAAATAATGCTGGGTATTGAGAGAAGGAAAATGCTTATAAACTGTGAAATAACCTGTTATTATACCAACCATGTTTTATCCAAAGAGACTTACGAATGAGTACATTTCTTTTAAATTGTGTAAAGTAACAAATTACAAATACTCCAGTTACTGTAATTGAATGGTTTTTCTCAGAAATTGTAATTTGCTAAGTAGTTTTAACTTTCCCTTGAGTAAATTTTTAGTGCAGTATCAACACTTTTACTCCAATATTTTCCTTCAACCTGCAGTCACTACTTCATTTTTTCTTGTCTATGGTGATTGGCTAAAGTAGCAGAGTAGTAAAGGGTCTAAAAAGATGTCAAAAATCTTTACACGTAATGACCCAGAGACTGCATATGTTTATAGACTGCATATCACTGATGAGAAAATGATGTGACTATATAGGCGAATTACCGGTTTGTAAACATTCAGGATGCGCGCGAATCGAGGTTGCAGAAAAAAACAGAGAGTGCTAGCATTTACAGCGAGGGAATGACATCTAATGTGGTACAGAGTTTGTTGTTGTATTAGAGATAAATTATATTGATTAAATATATTATTTACATAATGCTTTCAGCATATTATAACAGTATGTCACCCAGTGACAGGCACAGTTATTTGTCTGACAGGTCCATTTGCAATAGCACCCTGCCTGCTAATCTCATTGAAACTCCAAGTGATTTTACAAAAGAGAAGTTAAAGGTCTACAAGCCTTTGGATGCCTACAATTTTGTTCTGTGTGGTCTCCTACAAGAAATAATGTTCCATGATTAGGCCTACCAGATTCAAAACTTTGTAGTGCTAAAATACGAGGTTCTGCCTAGCCATCCTGCCTAGGTTCTTTCAAGGAAAGAAGATGGAAGTGTACAAGGCCTGGGTAATCATCAACAAGCAAAACAACTGCATTCTGACAGCGAACTGCACCTGTATGGCAGGGTATGTGAACTTAGATTTTTACATTTCATTCTAAGCATTCAGTGTCTGCAGTTTAATTAACCATATTTAACTGTTTTTGCTCAAATCATTGCTGCATCAAAAACGAGTAATGTGTATGATTCAGCATAGCGTGAACTTACCTGATATAACATGAGAACTGCAGAGTCAAGCATTTTAATTAGGTCTTCACTCCGTTCAGCTCTTATGATGGCTGTTAGCCAAAGATGTCTGCGGTTAGCATTCAAAGCAGTGTGGTGTACGGTAAAATTTAAGTTTTCTATTTTCAGACTTTGGATTTTGACATCCTACAGCACAACACGACATGTTTCATATTGCATGCAAATGCATCATTCTTTCACATTGTATTGCTCACTACTCTTGAGTACTTTTAAAAGGTACTTAAAAAAACGAGTACTTTTTACTCATTTTGGAGTAATATTTACAACAGATACTTGTACTCTACTTGCACTACATTTTTTTGGGCAAGTAATGGTGCTTTACCTGAGTATGATTTTTCAGTACTGTTTCCTCCACTGCAAATGAGAAAAACCAAAAATGTGTAAATAATGATAATTAGTAAGCAGCACACAATCTTAAAAGAATGTTTTGTATGTTGGTGTACTGTTTGACATTGTGGTGATCTAATATATTGATGGGTGTCCAACATCCATTTGATTCAGTCTGTTTCTGTGTGTTATGCAATTAGATTTGCTGGATTTGCGAATTGAGAATTGTTATTTTTTATGTAAATTGCCTAAGAAGGGTGAATGTTACAACAAAAAAAAAAAAATTAATAATTTAGAGAGACCACTTGCAAATCCTTTTTTTCTAGCTTTACTGAACTTATTAGGCACGGCTTTAAAATCCCCAAGTGATCAAAACTAACCATATTGATTTTGTTAGCTCACATTGCTAGTTTTGTGATGAATGATTCATCTGTGCATGTCATTAAGAAAAAAAAATGTTTGCCCTTCTAACCTTTAATTAAAATCTGAAAATGCAATTCCTGTTTTTTGTTCAGATAAAATGTCAGATTAGCAAATGTCAGATTAACAAACACCCCTCCAACTGTCAGTTTTGACAACAAACAGAAATGGTGAGGACGTTTCTGTTAGGTTGTAAAACTCTCCCCAAACACTTTTCCTGATCTTTCTGAATGAAATGCCCACTTTACTACGTCTATTCAGCTCACAGTAAAAAAAAAAACAAGCCATGCCCACTGTTTCCTCATTTAATATTCCTAGGAACCATGTCACAATACGAAAAAAATAAGGGCCACAGCTTCCGGTTCATTGGGACTTTAAGTAAATTGTTAATATTTTTATTCTATGAATATCTTAAAATCTGAATTACAAATATTGTTATTTAGAGCGTTCTTAGATAGGTAGCAGGGAAATGATTAGGCTATATAGAATACAAAATATAAAATAGATCAAATGTAGTATTGGTATGTTGTTATACTGATAGATTTGATATAAAGAACTGCAGGAAATAGCACATTAGAATGGACATAAATGGTTATCAGCAGGTAAGCAAAGGATCATTTAATAAATAAAAGCAAATGTATTTAAAAAAAATGACACAGTAAATAGTTTAATAATTTCCTTATAGAAAATTAAAAAATGAATTATTATATCATTAAAATGTTAAACTATTACCTTTTAAATAAATAATGGATAAATATCTGCCTTATTTTTTAATACTTTATTTGTAGGAATTGTGTATACATTTGCAGAAAAATGAAAAACAAACATACAAACAAAAAACGCCAACCCTTATTTCTACTGTGTGGCTTTAACAGAAGAGGAACATAGCTAACAGTCTGCAAACATCAAGGTTCGATTCCTCAAGCGTCATACAAATGCACAGCAAGTATAGGGTGCATACACAACACCAATACAGTAATACATTCATTCATTTTTCCTTTATTAATCTGAGGTTGCCCCAGTGGAATGAATCGCCAACATATCCAGCATATGTTTTACCCAGAAAATGCCCACACTCATACACTATGGACAATTTAGCTTACCCAATTTACCTATACCACATGTCTTTGGACCCACTACGCCACCATGACGCCCCAATACAGTAATAACAAATAAATATAATAAATAAATAAAGATGTAAAAAGGAAAATATGAAAAGATATACAATGCACATAAAAAGCAAACAATTCAATGTGCAACAGCAGGAAGGTTCAATATCAGCCTGATTTGATAAAAAAATAGTTTTCATTACTGTGGGATATGATTAGTTCCTTTATAAAATACACAACAATTGTCTTTTATCAGTTGTTCTGTTCTCCCTGCTTTTCCGTGCTACACCGAGGTCCCTTTATTCTATAGTCTTTGGTTTCATATACTCCTGCAAACATTTCTTTTTTGAGACTGTAAGCGGACAGTATTATATTTATTATTTTTTTAGTGTTTTTGGTACTATACATTATTAAGACAAAAATATGCTTTGAAAGTCAGAAATATGAGTATATATTCAATCCCGGAGTTCATCCTGCAGGCTCCAACTGAGCCTGGTTTCTCTCAAGGTTTTTTATCCTTCACTTTCGCCAATTAGTGACGTTTTTTCCTCGCCACTGTCACCACTGGCTTGAATGTTTCGGGAATTGTAGAGCTGCGCATTGATGGATTGCTCTTCAGTGTTTGGACTCTCAGCAGTGAATATTAAACTACACTGAACTGAACTTAAACACTGAAAACTGAACTGACACTGTTTCAGTTTACTGTAATCTTCTATGTGAAGCTGCTTTGACACAATCTACATTGTAAAAACGCTATATGAATAAAGATGAATTGAATTGATTAGTACTAAAATAATGTGTGATCAATGCTACATTTTGATGCAATTCATAATTAAGAGATTGAAAGTCATAATTATTATCTAAATTATGACAAATTCATAAGCAAGTCAAGCAAAAAAAAATGCTTTTTTAGGTCATAATATCACGGTTTATGATTTTTATGATTTAGCAAAGCTCGATTTTTTTTCTGGTGTGGTAGAAATTTCCTACTCTTTCTTTCTTTTACATACAAATCAGTGGAGTCAATTAGTGTTTTTTGAGTCTTTCAGTTTACATTTACAAAATCCCTTCTCTTCCTTTACAGAAGTGACAGCACACTGATTCACAGAACTGCCAAACACCTAAGTTTCAGGGTAAAACTAAAACCTGTGCATAAAACGAAGCACTTTTTCTTTGAAACTCTCATGGACAGCGAGTGTGTGGGCACTGCATCTGTGCAAGGGAGGGGGAGCAGAAGAGGAGCTAGAACAAAAGTAGACTGCTGGAAGAGGACAAGGCCATGAGGTAGTTTTTAACACAAACAGAGGCAGCACCTATAGAGCCCATTCACCATGATAAGCTCTCTCTCTAGAGGAGACATGAGAAACATTCACACAGCACAAAGAAGACAGCCATTCAGACACACACACACACACACACACACACACACACACACACACACACCATGCTCCACCCCATCACGTCTCCTGCTTCCTTCACATCTGTAATAAACACAAGTATCTATCTATCTATCTATCTATCTATCTATCTATCTATCTATCTATCTATCTATCTATCTATCTATCTATCTATCTATCTATCTATCTATCTATCTATCTATCTATCTATCTATCTATCTATCTATCTATCTATCTATCTATCTATCTATAGGATTGCATTCATCCATCTAAATATCCCCCCATCCATCTGTTCGTCCCATCCATCCATATAAACACCAATCCATCCATCCATTCGTCCATCTATATAACCATCCATCTACATATACATCCATCCACCCATCCATCTTTTTATCCATTCATCCATCCATCTGTTCATCCATCTATATATCCATTCATCTAAATATCCATCCATCCATCTATCTGTTTTGCTATGCATCCATCCATCCAAATATTCATCCATCCATCTATATATCCATCCATCTAAATATCCATTCGTTCAGTCTATCTGTTCATCTCTCCGTCTGTCTGTCTGTCTGTCTGTCTGTTTGGCTAAGCATCCATCCTTCCATCTATTTATAAATTTATCCATCTAAATACCCATCTATCTGTCTGTCTGGCTATGCATCCTTCCATCCATCCATCCATATGTCCATCCGTCTGTCTATCTATTTATCTGGCTGTCTGGCTTTGCATCCATCCATATATGAATCCATTTAAATACTCATCCATCCATCTAAACATCCATCCATCCTTCAGTTCGTCCATATAAACATCCATCTATCCATCTAAATACCCATCCATCCACATACCCATCTATTTGTTCATCCATCTATATATACACCCATCTAAATATCCATCCATCTCTCTGTGTGTTTGGCTATGCATCCATCCATCCAGATATCAATTTGTCCATCTATATATCCATCCATCTAAATATCTATAAATCCGTCCACCCCTTCCTTTGTCTATTTATATATCTGGGTTTCTGGCTTTGCATCCATCCATCTAAATATCCACCCATCCATCTATTTATCCATCCATCTGTCCACCCATCTATATATCACTCCATCTAAATATTCATCCATCCATCCGTCTGTCTATCCATCTGTCTGGCTATGCATCCATCCAACCACATGTCCATCCATCCATCTATATATCCATTCATTTAAAAATTAATCTATCCATCCATCCATCTATACATATGTCCATCCATCCATCTAAATATCAATCTATCTATCTGTCTGTCTGGCTATGCATCTTCCATCCATCTGTGCATATTTCCATCTATCCGTCCGCCCACCTACATAGTATCATTCATCTAAATATTCATCCATCAATCATTCATATAGCCATCTGTCCATTTATATATTCATCCATCTGTCTATCTGTCTGTCTATCCATCTGTCTATATGTCTACCATGTATTCATCCATCATCTATCTGCTCTGAATTTGTACACAAATCTATCTCTTTTTGTTTTATATCCACTAGATGGCGTACTGTCTCTCTCTTTCTTTCTCTCTCTCCACCAGCTTTTTTTTTTTTTTGACCATGTCTGGCTTTTCCTCCTTCCAGCTGCAGTCTGACTATTGAGTGAGATGCATTTCGCAGATCGATATGTTTCATTATTTGGAGTCCAGACGCACAGATCAGGGGAATACAGTTTTTATTAAAGTTCACAGAGAAGAGATGTAGTGTTGAACAGTACAGGAAAGGAAAGGAAAGAAAAGAATGTCCATCCAATGGGAGATGAGAGTGACTGTAATATCTGCGATCACGCCGTCTCTCTTCTACACACACATAAGCAGCAGAAATATTGGCAAACATAGTTCAGGATAAGAAGAAGGATCAGTTTGTGTGCAAATATTACTTAATGCATCAGTTATGTTTTTGACACCCTGCCAGTCAGTTGGTTCCTGAGCACACACACACAAACACTGCTCGCCTACCCCCTCTTATCCACATTATGAATCACATCTGTGCATGCACAATAACAAAGCAGCGTTAATGCATTTGCCAAATCTTCTTTCCAAAATTCTCCTCATTTACATACCGAAAACAAAACAGTAACTTATAATGATGGAAAAAAGAAAAAGATTTGTTGAGCAAGATTATAAATCGACTAGTGTAAGCCAGGATTTACCTGCTCTACTGCATTGATTAAGGGTGTAGTGCAGGCTGTCTCTGGCTGGCTCTCAAGCTGAAGGCAGCTGGTGGCCTCTCGGCTGCTGGGCTCAGCCTGGCCTGACCCTGAACACATGGTCCACTTAAGCTCTGATTGGCTGAGCTCAGGCCACAGCTGTGCACAGCGCAGGTCAACGGCTGAATCAGCTGTTAATCACAGGAATCAAGCTCAGGCAAATCTCTGCCATAAAGTCACCACCAAATCAATTTAGACCATTCTTGATTTATGCGAGGACGTCATTACTATTATTTGTTTTTAAGTTCATGCACTTTACAATAATTTCGTCTGACAAATTTTCCTGCCACGTGTGTCATCTTTCTCTGTCCACTATGATTCATTTAAGATTCCTTCAGCTGGAATCATTTGTTTTGAATTTAATAATTTATAGTGTTATGTATGGTGCTGATTATTTATCTGTCTATCTATTCATCCATCCATCCATATATCTATCTATCTGTCTGCCTATCTATCTGGCTGTGCATCAATCCATCCATTTATCCATCGGTCCGTCCATCTCTATATCAATCCATCCATTCATCTTGTACATCCATTCATTCATCCATCCCTCTATCTATCCATCCATTTGTCCATCCATCTATATACTCATCCATCTACATACCCATCTATCTATCCATCCATCCATCCATCGGTCAGTCTTTCTATATATCTATCCATCTATATATCCATCCATCTGTCTTGTACATCCATTCATTCACCCATCCATCCATCTATATATCCATCCATTTTTCTTGTCCATTCAACCATCTATCTATCTATCTATCTATCCATCCATCCATCCATCCATCCATCCATCCATCCATCCATCCATCCAACGATAGGAAAGCGTGTTCATCTAATTTTGACACAGGATACAAACTAATAACTCCTTTTTTTGTAATAAGAAGCTTTACTAAATGTAAAGATATAGCCTACTGCAGCTCAGCATTTTTTTTCATTAGATTTTTCTCATAGCAAAATGCTGAGCTTGCTAAAATGAAACTATTAGCGAGCAAGAGGTAAACTAATGATTTATCTCTGAATTGTAGGTGCTCTTAAAGAGGAGCTGATATTCATTGAAAATAACATCTTGATTCACGAATCATCAAAATCAATTCTTTACGGAATTAATTCAAAACTTATAATGTTTAATGGTGCAAAAGTGGCACCATGGAGGGCAAACAGGTCAAAATAATTAGCCCTTTAACCTTTTTTTTTTCGATAGTCTACAGAACAAATTATCATGTACAATAACTTGCCTAATTACCCTAACCTGCCCAGTTAACCTAATTAACCTAGTTAAGCCTTTAAGTGTCACTTTAAGCTGTATAGAAGTGTCTTGAAAAATATCTAGTAAAATATTATTTACTGTCTGATGTCAAAGATAAAATAAATCAGTTATTAGAAACGAGCTATTAAAACTATTATGTTTCGAAATGTGTTGAAACAATCTGCTCTCCGTTAAACAGAAATTGCGGAAAAAAATAAACAGGGGGGCTAATAATTCAGGGGGGTTTAATAATTCTGACTTCAACTGTAGTTGAGGAAAGTTTTTTGAATGTGGCTCTTTAGTATTCATAGACATGCATAGTTTGACCTCAATGAGGTGGCAATTTTTATGGAAGGTAATATAACGTGATGTTTATACATACATGCCTGTATACCATTGCAATAGCTTTGACAAATACACCATTTACTCACCCTCAAGTGGTTCCTAATGTTAAAAGCTTCATTTTTAGTCAGTCTCCAAGAGATTTTGGAGAATGTCGGAAACCATTTTAGATTATATATGTGTTTGACAAACACAAACAAACAAACAAACAAACAAACAAACAAACAAACAAACAAACAAACAAACAAACAAACTAACAGCCACACAAGTGTGGAACAAGTGGAGGGGGAGTAAAATTATTCCTATTAAGTGCACATTCTTGTAGCTTAGTCTTTTTGTCCAATTTTCCAATTCTTTTTGCTTCAAATCAAACAAGTCTCTGGATTGATCCTGTGGGCCAGCCTAAATGCCTGCCAGTGACCTACACACACCTGCAGCTTCTCCACGTCCAGCGTTCTCCAGACTCCGACGCCTAGACTGCAGCTCTGCACAAGAAGTTTGGAGAGAGGAGAAATGGTCGTGCCCAACTGAGCCTGGTTTTCCTTCACTTTCGTCAATTGGTGAAGTTGGTTGCCCGCCACTGTCACCACTAGCTTGCTTGGTTTTGGGGCTTGTGAAGCTGCGATGGATTTGCTCTTCAGTGTTTGGACTTTCAGCAGTGAAAATTAAACCACACTGAACTGAACTGAACTTCAACTCTGAAAACTGGACTGACACAGTTTCAATTTACTATAATCTTCTATGTTAAGCTGCTTTGACACAATCTACAATGTAAAAGTGCTATAGAAATAAAGATGAATTGAATTAAAAGTTTATAATGTTGCAAATTCTCATGTCTGGTTGATTTCATTCGTGTGATAGCTTATAATGCTTTAACATAGTTTGTTTAATGAATACATAAAATAAATCCTGAACTAATGGCACTGAAGAGTGGGCAGCCACAAATACACTCAGTAGAAATGGCTGCAGTTTCCGTTCCATGCTGACTCTAGGTTTGTCAGTCACTCCAAGAATAAAGGTGAGCATGAAAAACAACAGAAGACAAAAACGAACACTTTTCAATTAACAGTTTTGACTTTTTTTTAAGCTCCGAATCTTTTATAATCCTCCACTTTCTTCCTCAGTCGCTTGTCCCAACGTGAGTGAGAAAAGGAGGGGGCGGATGGTGACTTCACAGTCTCTCTTATAGGAGTACATAGCAGAGCCACCTGCTGCTTTTTGTCGGATATAAAGGGAAAGCTGATGGGGAAGTGATGCCGTGTGGAGGAATTCGTCTTGTCACATGTCCTGAAGGAGCTGTGTGAATCCCCAAAACATTTCAGGCCCGGCCTCAGGAGGGAGCTCTTGACAACGTGAAACAGCAGAGGACCGATTAGATTATTTTAGGATGCAGACACAGACACACACACACACACACAGACACACACACACAGACACACACAAACAGACACACACACACACACACACACACACACACACACACACACACACACACACCACACACACACACACACACACCACACACACACACACACACACACACACACACACACACACACACACACACACACACACACACACACACACACACACACACACACTCATTCTAAGGCAGAAAAATCGAATTTGCTTCCACGACATGCTGTGGTGAACAGAAAACTTGCGTGCAAAAGAGAAGTGAACAGAGAAGTGTGTTGTCCCTGTAGGTGTGTGTCAGTGACAGTCCAGATGTGTGTGTGTGTGTCTGACAGGTGTGATGGACAGCCCACTAAACCCAGCTCAACGTGCCCGTCCGGTGGAGAGGGAAATAAATATAACACCACATAAAGGCAGATCATGAATAATAAAACAGCCATAAATTCCATAATCTGGCCAAATGATTTATGAATTTACAGTGCGAGATGGCCCCGGCCACACTGTAAATATTCATGTGACAAGCGCTAAGCTCTATTTAATTGTGATTAATGGTAATGCATGGAAGCAGGCCTCATAACTGCCAGCCTTTATTACAGGCAGCTGGCTGAATGCAAATGTTATTTCGTGTAAGATTAGGGAGACAAATAGGGTCTTTCAGGCGGTCCGCGCCATCCTGTATGAGAACGGGGCTCGTAAGATTTCAGGGAAATGTACTAGGTTGGTCTGTTGATTAAAGTAAATTGTCACACCATGCCTCCTAAACACTTGCTGGAGAGAAAACCTATGCAGCAATTGTGGTGAAGTTTTTTTTCTTCTGCATTTGCAACACATACGACACTCAGGGTTTAGCTTCAACTCATTTAGGTCTTGCTCAAAAGCCAATCATTGAAAATTCTGTCATCATTTACTCACCCTTTACATGTTCCAAGCCTTTATGAGTGTTGAACAAAAAAGAAAAGATTTTGAAGAATGCTGAAACCCTGCAACCATTGACTTCGATATTTGCTTTTTCTACTATAGAGTGGAGGAACTATTGACGTCACCTTGTAGGCTAATCGGCTGCTAGCATAAAACTGGTTCCTTCAATAAAATCCCCTTCGGATTTTCTCATAGGCTTTTCAAAGATCGCAAATAATAAGCTCTGTGTTCAAACACAGTTCCTTACACTTACATGTTTTTTGCATCATGTAATCACGAAAATACATCTTTTAGCACTTTTGGATCTTAAATGTAAACGCAAGAACTGAAAAGCTAACAATAGGCTATAAACAGTGCCTTCAGGGCACTCGCCTGTGACATCAGCACCACCCTGCTACAACTTTTCAAGCTTATTTTTAGAAATATGGTTCATGTCCATGACAAAGACTTACTCATCTTTTTATCATATTATAATCCACGCTATATATCATAAACAACTAAATACGCAAAAACACATTTGTTTAGACCTATGTGCCTTTTGGATAGTTTTTTACAAGGGAAATACATTTTGTTTTGCTTTACGGTTGTTGTAAAAGTAAAAAACTGTATGAATAAATGTGCCTACATAGTATTATCATAATACATATTTAAATAAGTGTATCGCTCGTGTGCACACAGCCTGCTTAACTTCAAGAGTTCACACTTAGCTGATGATTGATTATAAAGCTTGTTTGGCATGCTGTCCCAGAAGAGACCCTGAGCTCATAAGATCCTTGAGCCCTGGGCTAACTCCCGTTTGCAAGGCGAGATGGGAGTTTGAGCTCAGGTAGATCTCGAGAACCCCCCGGCTGTAGTAGCTAATGAACAGATAGTGATTGCTCTTAAGAGATAACTACTTACTAGGAGCATGTCTATAGCGCTGATTTGGATTAGTCAATTAACTTAAGTTGCATGTTTTTGGGTGGTGGGAGAAAACCGGAGAACCCGGGGGAAACCCACGTGAACATGGGGAGAACGTGTAAACTCCGCACAGAAACGTCGGCTGGCTTGGTAAGGACTAGAACCAGTGACGTTCTTGCTGTGATGCAACAGTGCTAACCACTAGGCCACCGAGCCACCCATCTAGGAAAGGAGGAGGAGTAGGGGTGGAAGGGGGGATTATTCAAAACGAAGATGGCTGTTATATAGAACTTAGGGTATTTATAATGGCTTACGGAATCGTTGATTGGTGAATCATAAACTGAATAATGCGTGGCCACCTGCAAGCAATCCTAAGCACGTGATCCTCTCGAAATTAGTTTATAAATAAACTTCACTTAGTAACAGACGACAGAAATGAGGCTTAAGGGACAAGTCTATATTTGCCTGCAAGTTCCATCATGGATAGAGAATAACATTCAATATCCTTTTTTTTATCACGAAGCACAGCGAAAAGCAACCCATATCGTCACATATGCTTTAAATTTTAAGGAGGAGCATAAATACTGCAGTTATGACAGAGTTAAATGTGTTCGGATGAAGAAAAAAAAAGATTAAAAATCAATTGATCGCGTTAAAATGACAGTTAATATGTATGTTTTTTTACACATTTATTCACACTTTTGCATTACTGAGAGCAGGAAGGAGACAGGCTGCACTGGTAAGCAGTATCTTCATAAAATTGTTTAATTAAAATAAATGATCAACAAATTGATCTGTCTTGACAGTCTTTACAATGAAGGCATTATCTACACACAATATGAATTCCCAATTAGAAAAATACTACAAACTTTAAAATACTATTCATGAAAATACTTAAAAACAGACAATTCCAAATGCCCAAAGCAAGCCGGCTGCATTTCAGAACAGTTCAGCTCGATGAGATATAATCTCTCCGACATCACCTGTAGTCCCATTTAGCAACTTGGTAGCATCCGTCTTTTCAAAGAAGTGTAACCGATTAAAAAATTTAAGAGTGTGATGTAACTGATGTGTTTTATGTCGTAGAATAAAATGTGAAAGTTAGCCACAAACCTTATTTAAGCGATTTAACTGAAATCCCATAAAAAAAAAAAAAAAAACATTGACTTTGGGACGAGGGAACCGGAACTGCTAAAATGCTAACTCGCTTCCGGGTTTTTGCATACAAATTGACATCATAGTTCCTCCACTCTATAGAAGTCAATTATTACAGGTTTTTTTTCTCAATATTTCCTTTTGTGTTCAACAAAAGGAAGAAACTCTTAAAGGTTTGAAAGCACTTGCAGGTGAGAAAATAGTGCATACATTTTTATTTTTGGCAGAACTACCCCTTTAAAAAAATTGTGACCCAAAACAGACACTAAAGTACATACTGTACACTCCCTTGCCAATTTATTTTTACTGCTGTAAGTACTTCTGGGATTTTTTAGGAACAACCATCTCTGGGATATACATAGAATTCTCAGAAAAAGATAAAACATAAAGATTTTTGTGAGTGGTGGTTTTGTGTGGGCCAAAATGCCCTGCTGATGGCAGAGGTCAGAGGAGACGGTATGGCCAGACTGGTTCAAACTTAAAAAGGCAAGAGTAACTCAAACAAGCACTCTTTAAAGTTGAGGTCTGCAGAAGAGCAACTCTGAACACACAAGTCCAACCTTCAATCAGATGAGCTCCAGCAGCAGAAGAAGATGCCACTCCTGACAGCTAACAACAACAAACTGATGATACAGTACCGTTCACAAAGACCAGTTCTGAAAAATCATACTCAAGTAACATTACTTGCCTAAAAATATAGTGCAAGTAGAAGTATCTGTTGTAAATATTACTAAGTATGAGTACAAAGTAGCTCTTTTAAAAGTATTCAAGAGTAGTGAGTATTTACGCTGTGAAAGGCTGATGCGTTTACGTGCCATTTGTGCATGTGTGTGTGTGAAAACGTAACATTCTGTAGTGCATTTAGTGATTGTTTAAGGCCATTTGGGGATTTCAGTCATCATAGAGTAAACATCCTTCATCTTCTCACTAGTTACATGCAGTTTAAACAGTCTCTGAGTTTTGGAAATAAAGATTTTGGATGTGGGCGGCATGGTGGCTCAGTGGTTAGCACTGTCGCCTCACAGCGAGAAGATCACTGGTTTAAGTCCCGGCTGGGTCAGTTGTGTGGAGTTTGCTCCGGGTGCTCTGGTTTCCTCCACAGTCCAAAGACATGTGCTGAAGGTGAATTGAATAAACTAAATTGGCTGTAGTGTTTGAGTGTAAATGAGTGCAGGCCCATAGCCAAGGAGTGTTCGGGGGATTTGAAAAGACCCGCCCCCCCCCCACTGACAAAGTCCAGAATTTGACCCCTATATGACCTAATTTATCCCATTTTTGATAGCTATGAAATCATAAATTGTGAAAATTATAGATAGAAGAAGGCTTTAAGACAAATTTGATTTTTAATTATTCAAGTGGCCAGTTTTTTATTTCCCATAGGCTACAGTTTTTATTTTAAAACAAATTTGACCAGATTCCTATTATTTTTAAATGATGGATGATAATAAATTTGTATAAAAATAAGTATTTTTCATATTTCTTTTAAAAAATGTTAAAATGCTACTATCATAACAATATTTATAAAACTGGTTTAACTTACACTTTAAATCCAAATTTGTAAATAAATACTTTGTGGTGAAATAATATGGTGAGCACTTTGACAAAATTGTAGGAAATATTTTTGGTGCATCAAAAAATGTGGTTATGATCACCATCCGACAAGCTGATCTAGCAAAAATTTGTGCTTAAAGTGTCACTAAAATGCACAGTTGAATAGAAAATGAGACTAATAACTGTAAAAAGGGTCCACTTTTTCAGAAAAAAGAACCACCAAACTCAATAGGCTGGCTACAGGCCTGGAGTGTGTGTGAATTTTTCCCAGTACTAGGTTGCAGCTGGAGGGGCATCTGCTGTGTAAAACATATGCTGGAAAAGTTGGTGGTTCATTCCGCTGTGGCGACCCCTAATGATTAAAGGTAAGGAAGGAAAATGAATGAATGAATGATTTTGGACATCTTCTTTTAATGATTCCCAATGGTTTACTGCATTTATAAAGCGCCTATGTCTTGAGGTTGTTCAGTATGATGCGATTTACTTTCTTTGTATGATTTGATCAGACAGCAACCACTGGAGTGATTTTTCTTGTAGCCAATTTCCATAGACAAGAAAAACGAAAGTAGTGCAGTTTGATAGAAAATAGTGGAGTAAAAGTACAGATACAGTGGTAAAAATGTGCTCAAGCGAAAGTAAAAGTACACATTTTTAAAACTGCTTAATAAATGACAATTTCAGAGGAAAAACTACTTACAGTAATTTGAGTATTAACAATTTATTAATATAGACCCCTGACAAAGACTCATCAGAACTAAACAATATAAGACTGAAAAGATTGCATGGCCTGATTTCTGTTACGACATTCAGATGGTTGGGCTGTAATTTAACATAAATAACATGAAACCTGTTGTTTTGTTGAGTTGTTGTTGTTGACCATATCTATTGTATACCCATCTTGTGATGCCACTTCCAACAGGAAGCAAATGATTGCAAATGATTTTCTTAAATATGCCAATAAGTTCCCTATACTCAAATGGCCTCCAAATCCCAATCTAATAGAGCACCATTTTAATGTGCTGGAATTGGATATTCTCATCATGAATGTGCAGCAGTCAAATCTGCAGCAACTCAATGATACTGCCATGTCAAAGAGGATATGAAGATCTCTGATAATTATTTCCAACACCTTGTTTAATCTATGCCACAAGAATTGAGGCCATTCTGAAGGCAGCAGAGGGTCCAACCTGGTAAAGTACTTTTTAATAAAGTGGGCAGCGAGTATATGTACATTAGCTCTAATAGGCTCTACAATATGCACTTGTATTAAAGCAACACAATGTAAATGTTCGACCTTTTAAATAATATGTCTAAAACTATATCAGTAGTAGTATAAATTTTAACTAGATAAATTCTGCTGTGAGTATCAGGTCTGCGTTATGTTGCCTGAAATTAAGCTGGCAACTTTAGGTGAGGAACCCAAATAAAGAATATATATAGAAATGTCTATGTCTGCTTTAAGGCATTTCATGTGTTGTTTTCGTAGGCTAAGTGAAGTTAGCCAAAAGCTAACTGTGAGACGAAACAATCAAACAGAACCAACATCAACACCTGACAGACCCACCTAAGTAACCTAAGAGGGTTTTGTCGGAGAAAGCAAAGAAAATGCGAGAGATTTATTGGACACAAGCATGAACATGGATTTATCAGATAGCCTTAAACACTGTTAAGTAATATTTCTTAAACGGAGACTATTTTACCATGTCTTTGGACATGGTTTCCAAACATAGTGCCAGATTACCCTGGTTGTCAAGTTATTCAACAATAGCTACATTTACGTGGACATCAGTAATCGAATGATTTGCCTTAATCTGAATGACAATAATAAATACAATAATAAGATTAAGGTGTTTACATGAGTTGTTTTTTTGAATGCTCCTTTCATGATCCCGTTTTACATGTTATAGTACATTCCATGTGTTTCATTTTTAATCTGTTGACTTTAACTGCAGTTGGGCACTTTTACAGTACTTTCATTCAGGAATATTTCATGCATGTCTCGGAATGACATCGGAATTATCCGCCAACTTATCCAGCATATGTTTTAGGCAGCAGATGCCCTTCCAGCCACAACCCAACACTGGGAAACACCCATACACACTCATTCTCACACTCTAAAGCCAATTTAGCTTATTCAATTCACATATACACTGAAAAAAATTATTCAAAGATGATTCCTTGCATTTACTCAATTTTTTCAAGTTAAGTGGTTGTAAACAATTTATTTGGGCTGAATTTAAACAAACAAATTAAGTTGAACATTGCTCAATTTAATTTGTTTGTTTAAATTCGACACAAATAAATTGTTTACAACAGTTTTGCATGCAACACTTTTTTCAGTGTACCGCATGTCTTTGGACTGTGGGGGAAACCAGATCACGCGGAGGAAACCCACGAGAACACGGGGAGAACATGAAAACTCCACACAGAAATGCCTACTGGCCCTGCCGGGGCTCGAACCGGTGAACTTTTTTCACTTAATGAAGGATGGGGTCTACTTCACACCAAAACAAAGCACTATTCTAACATGGGACAGAAGCACAAACAGCCAATACCCAACCAGAAACTGGAGAAATGAATTATTACAAAGCAAAAATGCAGAATCCAACATCCACAACATGATTATGTTGATCCGATCGATGTTCACGGAGTAGCGAACAGCTTAATCTGGCTGTCACAGTGACTCGGGAAGGTTAGGCTTTTGTATCCTCACTCTTGAGGGAGTCAGACATCCACCGGCGGCGGCGGCCCACTCTGCATCCCCAACTCAGGGACTAAAGGCTCTGCAGGGGCTGAATCAGCAGACATGCCTCTTCTGCTCAGCCACAGATTTAGATCTGGCAGCTGGGCTGGATGGTAATTGGCAGCATTGCTGGGAATGGCACAGTACTCACAGGTGAGGGAGGGCTGGGGAGGACGGTGTGTGCCTCCTCGCCACTCACGCCAATTGCAGTGGTTAGAGGAAGCTGGCCACGGACAGCACGGGAGGCCATGATGGTGCACACTCGTCAATGAGCGCGCAGGGGAGTCGCCGCAATGAGAAGTCAAAGTCCTCATGTTACACACCCTTCCCTCTCCCTTTTTTGTTTGTCACTCCATCCTTCATGTCTAAACTCCCATTCATCCACTTGTTTTCGGCCATCTGATATGTTAACCCCACCCTGAAGCTTTTGCATATTGTAGACTGTGTTTTTTTAAAGCTGACGCCGCTTCTGAATGATACCCCTCTGTGAACCGCAGGTGGACAGAATAAATGAAAGCGAATAACAAAAAGGAAATACAGCCTGTTTATTTATGGATATCATGCCACTTGACATGAAAGGCTTTGAGTTATGCATGGAGAGAGCAACTGCTTCCCATAAAAAATGTGCTTTTTGGCGATAAACTACTGTAAAAGCAGTCGATGCAGGTTTGATTGTTTTTCGAAAGAGGACGAATGCTATTTTTGCTGTTTGAAGAGAGTAAAATCAAGTGAATTTTATATGAAATGATTATCTAATGAATGACTATAATCTGACTAACTTTACAGTGTATAAATGCTGGGTTACTTTGACACAAATATGGATAAAATATGGACTGGATATTAAGGTTGAATTAAAAATTCAGATTAAAAAAATATAAAGTTAACCACAGGGCTTCTATTTTACCCCAATATTGATTAAAGAGCACCTATTTTACCCCTTTTTCAAGATTTAAGATACAAACTTTTGTGTCTTCAGAATGTGTCTGTAAAGTTTCAGCTCAAAACACCCATCAGATTATTTATTATACCTTTCAGAATGTCAGAATTTTCTGCTCTGAACACTATGTAGCTGTTTTTGTGGCCTTTAACACTAGTTCTCCCTGCCCACCATTCTCACATGCCTGTAAGAATGTGCCTCAATCTGCGCCTCGGCAGCGTCTGATAAACAGCACAGTGACAGACATGAAGGAAGCAGATGCCATGTAAAGTTTGTGAGAAATACTCCAGTAAGAGCTTTACCTATGATTATTTGATGTATTTGTTATGGAGTAAATTCAAGCCTTTCTGCAATGAGTCACACACAGTGTCATTACAAAGTTCACGTACGCGCACACACACACACACAAACACACACACACACACACACACACACACACACACACACATAGCGCGCGTTTAACTTTGCACTGTTTTTGCATGGCAAATGTGACAGGATACATGTTAATATCTACTGCTGTATGGATATCCCTTATGTTAATGTACAAAACAAACCTGATTTAACGTCCACAAACCAGGATTGAACGTCTTCTTTTATTATTTTACTGACTTGCTGTAGTTCATTAACATGCACTGTTAAAAAAAATGTTTTAAATTCTTGATCACATTTGATGATGATTGATGATCACAAAGAGCTGAACAGATCTTTTAATCCCATTTGCTTTGTGCACGTCCTGTCTTGGTGATGATTATACGTGTTACTCAGGAGACGTGTTACTAAAGAGATGCTAATACGCAGCTGTCAATCAATTCGGTGGATGGGGAAACCGCACTCCTATGTCATGTTGCGATGAGCCTCAAAATGGGAGATTTGAATCCTATTTTAATGTCAGAAAATAAAAAAAAGACTTATCTGGCCCTATCATTCACCCGGCGCAATGAGAGCAGGTCTAAAGTCCAGCGCAGAGCGCGTCAGTTGTGCGCCTCGCTTAAACATTGCTTTAAACATACAGGATGTACAGCAATGCACAAATATCTTCATAAATGAAAAAGCTGCTTCATGCCTTCATCTCGGGGGGCTTTTTTCAGTTTATTCATGATGATTTGCTTTTGTATAAAGTTATTATTATTAGCAGTATTATTTATTATATGCATATTTTTATTTGTTTTATTAAAAACAAGCTTAAATTTGCCCACCTGTCAGGTTTTGGACCAAATGGGCCTTAGCATGTGTATTTGGATATAACTCAGTTTTTTGACCACACTTCATTATTATTGTTCATTTATTAATTTGCTGAATTTAGAAATAGTTTTGAAACAAATCTTTGCGCTTAACAAACTAAATTAATTATGTAAGCTAATGGATGTCTGTGCGTACAACACGTTTCCTTTTCCACGAAAGAGAGTGAAAGTGAAAGTAAAAAATTAGGAGGCTCATTCTCTCTTTCTTGCGCTGCAGATGGTCTGTTTAACTGTTTTCTTGCTAGTGAAGCCTCAGTTTTTCCACTTACAAAGTCCGCCATGTAAATAGCAAATGCGCTATGGTGCGACGCAACTGACTCTTAAAGGGAATGGGACATGAGACTCTGATTGGTTTATTCTCAAAACACACCTATAACTCATTAAGAGAATAAGCTCAACCCTGTTAGACCATGCACCACGGCGCAGAGTGGATTTTTCCGTCGTTAAAATAGCAAAAGTGGATTTGGACATGCCCTTAATGCTTTTGCACCCTGCGCTTCAGACTTTGTGTCTGGATCGTCAAAATAGAGCCCATTGTGTTTCAGTCATTCCAATATGACTGTGGACACACTATACCTACACACAGTTCCAAAAGATTATTTTTATCATAGGTGCTTTTTAAAACCCAGCACAGTTTTAATGCAGTTTGAGTTTAAAATAGACAAACCCAACTGCTTTGTTAAATTAAAGGGAGTTTTATTAAATCTGATAACTTTAACCAAATACTTTCATTTGTTTAATCAAAAGATGGTTATCAAAATGGGTAAAATTTGATTACAAAAATTCTATATAATATCTTTTTTGATGGACAGTCAGACGACGGACAGTCACTGTCTGAAATTACATTACGATAAATAAATTCTGGAATGTTGGTTAATGTAATATCACTGTAGTTCGCTAAACTTTCAGCCTAGCTACTTCAAATATGATTAGCTTGTAGCATAGAGTGTTCAAACAAGCTATACTTTAACCCTTCAAACCCAAAGTATGTTCCAGGTTTCTGAAAAATGTAAAAGTATGTTTTCACAGTTCTTGAAGCTCCTATAAATGAGACCAACTTATAATCATAAAAATTCAACACCCAGGTCAGAACAGTTGTACTTCCTGAACATTATAACAACATAAAAACGTACATGACTCCTGGTATAATCTTGAAATAAATTTTCAAAATTACAAACATTACCATTGTAACATTTTAACTTTCAGTTTTTGTTGTATAGACTGCACCTTGTTTGCACTCCACATAAATTATCCACATCTGAGATATTTCCACCTGCTATACGTTCAAGAACTTCAAGATTTCTGCATATGAAATAGTTTTAGCAATAGCTTAATACATCAATATAGTTTTTTATATAAAAAAGGTCAATCAGCATTACTGGAGATTTACTTTTAGTAACAGATTTTGAACCTACAGTATGTACATCCTAATAGACAAGACATATTTAAATCAATCCTGATCTAAAGCTTGCGACGTTACAACAGATTTGTAACTTACTTTATTAGTAAGTGCAATCCCTTGTTTTTACATACAATCTGTGAAATATTGGCAAACATATTAATGAATCTGAGTAAAACATTGTAAATATGGCTTACGTCTGTGTCTGGAGTGAAGTGATGCCATGCTGCTTTTCAGTGTATGGATTTTTTAAAATTACAACATGCCAAGACTTACCGCCGTTTGATTGGATAACAATCATCCACTCTCATGGACTGTAGGCTTTAAATTAGATAAAATGCTCAGGAACCACAAAAAACATGGGCGGACATGTGATGTCCATTGTAGCGGACACAGGGTCCGAAGGGGTCTCTCTCCTTTGCATTCATATGTATCAGTTAATTAAAAGTCAATACAAGACACAAACAACAGCATCCAAACAATGCAAGCTGAAGAGAGCAGTAAAGAGCTAGAGAAATATTCATTATGTCACTTATAGCTGAAAGAGTTGTTCTAGACCACTCGACCTGACCGACCCTCTCATCTCGCACCCCATTCCCAAAACACACCCTCCTGCCCATTTTATTTCTGTATTTTCCTTCTATTCTCAGGGTCCAGTCCAGCATGGGAGAGCAGCCACTGGAGCCAATTAGCAGAAGCACTACAGAGCACTTTTACTCAAGGGTTGATGGGCTCATTAAGCATTAAGAATTCATGACATTTAACTCTTCAACATGGTGGGCAGAAAGCGTGGAGGGCTTTGATTGGATGGACAAAGTCTGTTTTTTTCCCCTCAGCAATCAACAAAAATAGACCTCTCTCTCAGCACTGAGAGCTCAGGGATAAACAGGGGCGCACAGATCATTCCTACCTGGGTGAACAATGTGTGTAAGAGAGAGATCTTTATGGCACACAGGTGTGCAATTCTGCACTGATGGAAATTAATAATCTATGAAAACAAATACGCTTGCACGTCCACGGGCCACTAACTTAACTGACTGATTATTGACCAGCTATTAACAATTAATGGAAGCTTGCAATAATATGAGGCTATAGAAGTTTTATTGCGCCCTGGAGATTCAACACAGAGAAACAGTTTTAGCATTTTAGGACATGATAAGGTTCTGTCAATTCACAAGCTGGAAATCAAGGTTGAAAAAGAGTGTCTCAACATAGCAGTAGGCTTAAACATTGTATTTCAATACACAAATTTAAAATGGACTCACACTGTGATTTTTTATATTATTACTTACTATTACTACTTACTTACTATTTTGGGGTTATTCACTTTTTATTGGACAGGCCAGTGAAGGAAGGAAAGTGTGGGGAGCAGAGAGAGGAAGGATCAGCAAAGGATCTTGAGCAGGGAATTGACCTCAGTGCTCTATGTTGGTGCGGGGCACTTAACCACTAGGCTATTGGTGCCAATCACTGTTCTAGATGACAATTAAGATAAGACAAACAGATACACGCAAGACTCATCTGAAGTTTGACGTTATCCATCTATTTACAAACCTGCGTTCTGAAATGAAACCTCACAGCAAAAATAATCTGTGGCATTATTCTTATTCATAATATGATAATAATTTAAATAAATTGTTTCGACATTTCGCGGAGGTGGCTTGAAGTTGTCGCACTGATTGTGTCATCAGGTTCAGCGCTCCTATTGGTTCTCGGTTTGACACTTGTTGTAAGAGAATCGAACACTGGCAGAATTTCATCGGAAGGAAAATCCAATCGCAACTAAAAAATCATGACCGAAAACACAGAGTGGAAGCCAGAATTTATTCATGTGATAAAAATTGTTTGAGGTATAAAGTTCAAAATCCTAAAACTTGTTTTCATTGAATTAATGAATTCCTACTATTAGACCATTTTTATTTTAATCGATTTTGATAGTACTTGATTATGATTCATACTAGGCTATACCACTAGGCTATTGGTGCCAACCACTGTTCTAGATGACAATTAAGATAAGACAAACAGATACACGCAAGACTCATCCGAAGTTTGATGTTATCTATCTATTTACAAACCTGCGTTCTGAAAAGAAACCTCACAGCAAAAATAATCTGTGGCATTATTCTTATTCATAATATGATAATAATTTGAATAAATTGTTTCGACATTTCGCGGAGGTGGCTTGAAGTTGTCGCACTGATTGTGTCATCAGGTTCAGCTCTCCTATTGGTTCTTGGTTTGACACTTGTTGTAAGAGGATCGAACACGCAAAATTTCATCGGAAGGAAAATCCGATCGCAACTAACAAATCATGACCGAAAACGCAGAGTGGAAGCCAGAATTTATTCATGTGATAAAAATTGTTTGAGGTATAAAGTTCAAAATCCTAAAACTTGTTTTCATTGAATTAATGAATTCCTACTATTAGACCATTTTTATTTTAATCGATTTTGATAGTACTTGATTATGATTCATACTAAGAACAATCATCCCAATTATGCAAAAGTCAATCCAATGTTCTGTCCACCATTTCTATTTTCTATGAAAACCTATTTTTTGAAGCTCCTGCTAGACCTTCTTCAGATCTTGTCACGAACAAGTTTTTGCTTTAACATATAGACACTGTTAGGCAAAGTTACTTTAGAAAGTAATGCATTACAACATTGAGTTACTTTCCAAAATAGTAACTAATTGCATTACTTAGTGACTTTTCATGGTATGTAATGCATTATATTACTTTTGAGCTACATTTGCATTACTTTTTCTGATCTGGCTGAGGCTTGATCTCTTTCAGAACTTGCAGGGGCTTTTTTTTTTAAATAGAGGACTTAACAACACACCGTATAACCTTCATTTACCTTTAAAAAAACATTAAAAAAATTAATGTAGGATAATGTTTTCTCCTGAGAACTTCCTGACCCGTATATACAGATTAATGAAAGTTTTAAGCAATGCGTTAGCTACTTTTGTACTTTTTGTCTTCTTAAAAAGTAAACCCACTGTCTATTCAGATTATCATCTTTTCCTTTTCTTTATGTGCTCAAAATTCCATTTCAGAAATGTAAGGCTCTGTCATCTTCATTTCTGTCTGTTCCTGCATTTTCTCTTTGTGTGCAGAATTCAACATGACTACGTTCATATTAATTCAGCAATTTTTTAAAAGTGAATTAACTAAACTAAAAACTAACTCATATTAAATGTTTTAAAAAGTAACTCAAATATTATTACTTAATTTTTAAAAGTAATACGTAACTTTACTCATTACTTAGAAAAGTAATATCATTACATTACTCACGTTACTTGTAATATGTTATCCCCAACACGGTTGACACTATACTTTACAGTGTGTCATTACCACCTCTCCAAATTCAATGCAGTCTCATGGCAAGTCATAACTTTTTTAATTGAATGGCTAATTCGTATTAATTTGTAAGATCTTGCATCCCAAATGAGGGGTATAGGGTTAGTGGTAATTAATAGGGTTAAGGGTAATTAGGGGTAAAAGTGATAAAGCATTTCAGCCATTTTGAAAAACAAAAAAGTATTTATTCATTGCTGCCATTGCTCTGGTTCTTTTTAACCTTTCACTGTTGTTGTTTTTTTATTTCATTTAAATTAACATATATATATCTAGTAATGTTGTTTATGTTGTTTTATCAACAACCCTGCATCTTTATTCTACAGCCCTTACTTTTTTGGTCAGTATACTGTATACTGTAACAGGGGTGTCCAAATTCTGTCGGATCTGGCAGATTTTAGCTCCAACTTGACTCAACAAACCTGCAAGGATGTTTCTAGAAAGCCTTGTTAAGCTGCGGTCACACTGGACTTTTCTGCCTATAGACTTCCATTCATACGCACGCGAATGCGTCAGACCGGAAACGCATGCTCGTGCGTCAAGTTTCACAGATTGCTGCGTTGGAAAGTTTAAGCATGGTGAACTCTGACCTGCAAAATCGCACCACTTGACTGCGTGAGACCAATCGAGGATCAAAACAGGACCCCTCAGTACAGAAATGTAAAATATAGAACAATCGCTTGCTATTTTTTTTAATGTCTCATCATCTTGTTTGACCCCACCCCTTTTCGCAGCGCCATACGAGAAAATTTCGAAAACTCAAACTCTAGTGTGACTGCAGCTTCAGAGCTTGATTAGCTAGCCCAGGTGTGTCTGATTGGACCTCCAGAACCAGAGTTTGGGCACCCCTGGTATATAATCAAAATCTATACATATTAGCTATCAGCAACTTTGTTTGACGGTTAAATGTGTATATTCAGCATGCATGGGTTTATTTTGAGGAGGTTGCAGACTACGCGGGGGGTAAAACAATAATCTGACAGAGATTAACCACTTCATTTATCTCTTCCATCAGCTTCTGCATTAATGATGTTACCCACAACCAGGCACCTAGGGGGTTTCAGGCAGAGGCAGCATTGCTATTATAATATGCATATTCTCATGTGCCCTCAAGAGATTGATATATCAAGGATATTCGAAGTTTGCATTATTTGGTTGCAGTATTAGTTTGTGCGTGCGTGTGTGTGTGTGTGTGTGTGTGCGCACTCCTACTCCTATACCAGCAGTAATCACACATATAACAAAGCTTTCTTTAGAAATCAACTAGAGACAAATACTCAGATGAGGAAATATGATAAAACCTCATGCACCTGCATCGGGTGGAGGAGGCTGTGAGCTACAGGGATGGCAACTTCTGCAGTCTTTTCAAATTAAGCTTTTCATTGAGCTTGTAAACAAAGAAAACAGCTTCCCTGAACAACGACTCGCACTTTATACTCTCATCAGATGTCTAGATTGATATTTGCAGATTTAAAATATAGTTAGAATATAATTAGCATTGAAAATGCAGTAAATGGTCAAACATTTCAGTGTCTTATATGGAGCTCTTGTTTTAAAAACGTCTGTGTTATTACGTTTTGAGCTAGATCTCCTGACTGTATTATGGTGTCAAGCATCCATCAAAAAAATTTAAACTCTTATAAATTAAAAAACACAATCATAAAATCATCAATAAATACCTCAGGCCTAATTTTACAAATGGTTATTTTAGTAAATGGCAATCATTTTATTCATTTAAATATATCAAGATAAGTGTCCAACAATGAAGATAAACCAGTCTCTGTTAAGAGTCCTTTATCCTAATTTTTGATATGTCTCACCATACACACTCAGAAATAAAGGTACAACATTTGTCACTGGGGCGGAACTTTTTTTAGTACTGTTTTGGTTCCTAATAGGTCCTCAAAAGTACACATTAGAGTTGCACAACATATCGTTTCAGCATAGATATCGCAATGCAACTGCAATAGTCACATAACAGGATATGCCATGTTGAGTTGGGTTTATAGTTGGCCAAAAGCCATAGTTTTCCTTTTTGTTTTGTAAGTGAAGGCTTGTGACTATAAACATTTCAAGAAAGTTTAAAGCATTCAGGCACAAGAAATTGTACCAGGGCTGTATGTATAGGATTTCAGCATCGATAACGCAATGTACACATCCGCGATAATCACATCGCAAAGATATTCAATGTTGAGTCTGAATTATAGTTGACCAGGAGATACAGAATTGTATTTAATTGCTGTATTTATATGTAATTTATACGATTTATGAAAATAAATAAATAAAAATCTTACTTTTGTCTGTTTCTAGTCCAAATATCCACATCTTAAAGTAAAATTACCCTACTGGCAGATAATTTTGCTTATTTTAAGGAAAAACTCTTAATTTTGCCTTATTTCATCTGAATTTTAAAAATAAACAATATTTTTTTACTTGATCTAATAATTTTGTTTAGATATTTGGACTAGAAATGAGACAATGCAAAGTAGGAAAAACATGTTTTGCATTGCATTATTCGATTTCTGTACCTGAATACTGTTAGACTCCCAGGAAAACCATCACATAGTGCTTTTCAATCTATCTTGTGAAACTGTTTTAAACTGAAATATTTATGGCAGGAAAATAAAATATCACAATATCAGATTTTTCCAATATCTTGCTGCCCTAAATTGTACCATTTGTACCTTTAATAAAGATTCATTTTATTTCATTATTTATACAATGAAGATGATGCAGTGTTTTTTTTACATTCGATTTTTTTTTCAATTTCTGTCCCTGAGTACTGTTTGACAAAACCATAAAGCAACAATAATTGTCATTTGTTTATTATTTTTATGCATGATTCAATCCCCTACTGCAATTACTCTGAATTAATGAACACCTTAATTCAAGGCATCCGATAAACCTGTATTCCTATCGCACTATTTAAAAGAAGAAAAAACTAAATATCGCAATGTCTGATTTCCTAAAACAATCTCACGGCTATTCGTAACTTTTTGATTTAGTGGCTAATTTGTATGAATTCGTACAATCTAATTTGTACAATTTAGTATGATTTTCTCATCCCCCAACAACGGTTGGGTTTAGGGGTGGGGTTGAGTGCCACGCTTCCTTTTTAAAATCGTACAATTTCGTACGACTGAACTCGTACGAATTAGCCACTAAACTGACAAAACGTAAAATACAGAGATCAGGCTGGATTTTTCCAATTGTGCAGACCTAGTACACATTAATACCTAAAAAGGTACAAATCTGTACCTCATAGTAGCTTTTAGGTACAAAAGTGTACTCTAAAATAGAGCTGTAATCACAGAATTCGGCCTGAGCCCGACAGTACATTTTGACTGACAGCTTTTTAAAAGCCAGAACTCGTTTACAGCCAGACATTATTCAAATGTGCGCACACACACAGCTCTTTTGTCTTTTTTCAAGAATGAGTCGTTTTTACATTAACAAACTTTATTCATATCAAATGTAGACTATAAGCCACTTGAGAGATGAAACAAAGAAATAAAAAAGTCCTCTTTAACATTGTAACATCTTAATTAAATAGGCCTAGGCATACACTTAGCCAATAAATTAGTCAACTCACCAAAAAAAAAAAATCTTTCTTAACAAATTAAATTAAGATAAATACTAAATTAAGACGGGTTTTTGGCAACAACGAAATTAAGATAAAGGCTTTGCGGAATTTGCTTTGCCACTTCTCTTTACAATCCAGATTCAAGGCGATGGCGAAGCTAAAATTTAATAAAAGAATAATGGCAACATTAGCCTATATACTCATAACTTATGATTTAATTTAATGATTTAATTTAATTTAATTAGCCTATATACTATATTCACCTCATCAAGCATCCATTTTCACATCTTTCTGGCGCTAATCAAAATGCATCACATGACCATTTATTCACAGCACACGCCCGAGCCCAGACCTGACACTGTCTAAAATGATAATAATAAGCCAGAACCCGACCAAACCCGTCGGGTTCCTTCGGGCTTGAGCAAAGATCTTCAGCTCTACTCTAAAGGTACTAATGTGCAGCTATAAAGAGTACAGTAAAAAAAAATACTGAAAGAGTAAAATGTTAGTAACCCCTTATATTTTCCTCAAACATCAGACTTTAAATTGCATAAATACATCTATTTTTTTTAAATAAAAAACATTATTGTCTATTTGTCAACTACTCAGAAAATATCCAGCTGTTCTCTTTGTTAGCTTCAGTGCAAATCTTTTGATCCCATCATTTCCACTTCTGTTCCATATGTTTCTCTTCTGATCCAGCTCTACTCTCTGTCTCTTTTCCATCATCTTCACTCACTCAATCTCTCTATCTCTAAGCAGTTACCGTGTTTGTTTTAAAGATTTTCCTCTGCGCAGCTCAAATGCTTTGGATTTAGTTGTGTGCTGCCTTCATTCCACTTGATTCACTCCATCCAAAGCTCCAACAAAAGGTGTAAAGATCCTGGTGCAGGTGAGAATGAAATAAAAAAACACCAATGTCTGCAAATCCTTTTCCACATGAGGAAACACACAAGGAACTATTGAATAATCTCTTTCCGCATGAGCAAGCACATATGGATACGGAGAATATTTCAAGTGAAGTTAGCATCAGCAAATGACGTGCACGGAAATATCCTCCTATAAAAATGTTTGTTTGTGACTTTTCTTTAATAACCAAAAGTGTATTATGTCAACACTTACAATTTTAGACAAGACACTCTAGCCTAATTTTAGACAAAACTGCATCACAACAATTTTCAGTATGAAATATTGACAGCTAGTGGTAGAACTGGGTACTGCACTTGGGATGCCAAATTGAGAACAACAGGCTCAGATTTATCAGATTATCACCAGATCAGATTTAATCCAGGCATGAGGTAGAAAAATAAGTATAAGTATACCTTAAAATGCATATGCAGAATTGTTATATGTGAAATTTGAATGCGTTTTTCCAATATTTCCCAAGTCATCTTTAACAAAGCATCCCAGCAGGTCCAGGACATGAACATGATGTCAGATTAACGTTTTACCCCAACGTCGTGGGACGTTACATTTTGGTTGGAAATGAAAATCGGGTTGACGTCAGAACCCAACGTCAGGCCAAAGTCAATGTCCAACATTGGACAGATTGGTTACTTGCCAACGCAACATAAAAAAACTAAATATCAGGATCTAATGATGTTACAGCTTGAAGTTGAGTGGATGTTGCCACTATGACGTCTATCTATGTTGGATTTTGGTTGCCATACCTGACAAATAAAGTTCAGCATTTGACGTCAATATGATGTTGTTTAAGATGTTGGCTTAATGTTGGATTTTGGCCACTTTCAACACAACCTGAAATCAACAAAATATCAAGATCATTTCAAGACGTTATTGGACGTCAAAATAACATTGTCTTTAGATGCGGGCCACCTAAATCTAACCTAATAATAACGTCGTAAGACCGTGTGTGTCTGCTGAGATAGACCTGTTTCACAGTTTTCCTATTATATTTTTCTTCTTGAGAAAGTCTCATTTCTTTTAGTTTGACTGGAATCAATAATAAATGTTTTTAACAATGAATGTTTTAAAATGTGTTGAAAAAACTTCTCTTTATTAAACAGCACGAGATACATTTGAAATAGAATCAAAATTTCATAGGAGGGCTAATAATTTGGTCTTCAACTGTATTAAATTTAAACTGAAGCACAGCTGGGTTTGTCCATATTTAACCCATTCAGGGGTTACATTTATTCAGCAATCGTTGACAGTTAGTTTGTTGCCTTTATGACTCCAGTCTACTGTGTTTTCTGCCAACTGGCAACCCAGCTTGTGTAAACTGGCATGTTCAAACAAACTAAAACAAAAACAGACAATCTTACAGTGAAGAGTTTTAAAGTTTATGAATTTATAAATAATTGTCTGAAGCATTTAAATTTTTTTTTTTAAAAAACCACTCACCGGCCATTTTTTTAGGTACGCCTATCCAACTGCTCGTTAACGCAAATTTCTAATCAGACAATCACATGGCAGCAACTCAATGCATTTAGACATGTAGACATGGTCAAGACGATCTGCTGCAGTTCAAACCGAGCATCAGAATGGGGAAGAAAGGTGATTTAAGTGACTTTGAATGTGGCATGGTTGTTGGTGGCAGAGGAGCTGGTCTGAGTATTTCAATAACTGCTGATTTACTGGGATTCTCATGCACAACCATCTCCAGAGTTTAAAGATAATGGTCCAAAAAAGGGAAAATATCCAGTTCTGTGGGCGCAAATGCCTTGTTGATGCCAGAGGTCAGAGGACAACGGCCAGACTGGTTCCAGCTGATAGAAAGGCAACAGTAACTCAAATAACCACTCGTTACAACCAAGGTATGCAGAAGAGGATCTCTCAGTGCACAACACGTCCAACCTTGAGCCGCATGGGCTACAGCAGCAGAAAACCACACTAGGTGCCACTCCTGCCAGCTAAGAACAGAAAACTAAAGCTACAATTCGCACAGGCTAATCAAAATTGAACAACTGAAGACTGGAAAAATGTTGCCTGGTCTGATTTCTGCTGCGACAGAATGGTAGGGTCAGAATTCAGATGGTAGGGTTAGACTTTGGCGTCAACAACATGAAAGCAGGGATCCATCCTGCCTTGTATCAACGGTTCAGGCTGGTAGTGGTGGTGTAATGGTGTGGGGGTTATTTTCTTGGCACACTTTGGTTTAGTACCAATTGAGCATCGTGTCAATGCCACAGCCTACCTGAGTATTGTTGCTGACCATGTCCATCCCTTTATGACCCGCCATGTCATTAAGTGCAAATCATCTCAGACTGGTTTCTTGAACATGACAATGAGTTCACTGTACTCAAATGGCCTCCACAGTCAACAGATCTCAATCCTATAGAGCACCTTGTGGTGGAACAGGAGATTTGCATCATGGATGTGCAGCTGATAAATCTGCAGCAACTGCACGATGCTCATGTCAATATGGAGCAAAATCTCTGAGGAATATTTCCAGTACCTTGTTGAATCTGTTCCACGAAAGATTAAGGATGAAGGCAAAATTGTGCAAGTGCTAGTAAGGTGTACCTAATAAAGTGTCCGGTGAGTGTAAACTTCACGAGTCTAAAATCTCATATTTTGGAATTTTCATGCTTTAGTTGAGTCAAATATTACATACAGCATCTTTAAAAAAAAACAGGTTGCACTGCTTCTGTTTCAGGGTTTTTGTATGTATGGGTTTTTGTATTTTAAATGAAATAAAAGAGGCAGCAACGCCGAGCATAAGCGATGACCATCTTGTTTCTTCCTAACATTAAGATATATAATTTTAAGAAACAGCAAAAGTGCAAAGAAGTGGCTGGGTTATATGAATACCTTTAAAGCTGTAGATCGATGCCACTTCACACTGCAGTTCACACTTTCTCTGACACACTTTCTCTGTGATGAAACCACATTTCTTCTTTGGGACATTCAGCATAAACCTTACAGAAAACACAGAAACATTCACAGCTGAGAATCTCAAAACTACTGGCATTCATGAATAAATCTGTTTTGGAATAAATCAGTTTAGAGATTGATTCAAAGACTTCTTATCTGATTTTTCCCACACCTGACCAGAGGCTTAAGAAAATTGACAAGCCAAAACTGCGTTCACGGCTGGCAATTAGTGTATGCACATTGTTTTATTATAAAAAGGCAGAACAAATATTTATATTAAATTATTTATTTTTTTAAAGTAATATTTATAGTTGTTTTTTTCTTTGCTTTCTTAGAGCTTTCGTTTTGGTGGAAACTGCAAGGAAACTTCTCTTTTGTTGACAACAGATTTATAAATTATTCATAATAAAAACTTGGAAAGATTTTTGACACTTTGCATTGTCAACTGCACATTACAAGTGACTCAAGCTCACAGCATTTGCAGAGGTGATGTTTTTGTTAAGCAGCATTTTCTGTGAAGCGAAGCGAGGCATTAAAAATATGTCATCACCACCAGCTAAATTACAACATTGTCTTGGGTATTTGATAATAGTGCTATATAACATACCCAAGGACATTCCAGGTTTAAGAAAAGTTAGCAACCAAAAGATTATACTCTTAATCTGTATCTTAATAAGCTACAAACCACTTAAAGTAGTTAGTTAGCACTTGTATGCTGCTAGGGATGTTTTCATCCACTCTGGGGTGATTTGGAGTCTTAATTTGGGCACATCGTTCTCAGTGTTTCAGCAAATGGAATGCATTTTGACCCATCTTATTTTTACTCATTTTTGTGAAAAAGCTTTGGATTTGTAAAAAAAAAAAACTCAATACGCTCGGGGCAAATTTACCACCCTTTTGTAATGTTCGCGGCTGTTTTTACCACATCGATTTTAATTAAAATGACATTTTTTGATTGCAAAGCCATGACACCATATAATCATGCATTGTTGGGAAGAGGTCAAGTTAGTCATTTTTACTGTTGATCATCAGTTACAGCACAAAAAGGCTTAGTTTCTGGCTTTTATATAGTGTGTGTGTGTGTGTGTGTGTGTGTGTGAGTGTAGGAGAGACCTTTGCACACCTTAAAGATACACTGATCAATTGCTCGAGACAAATGAACCCACCCCTTTGTCTGTATGAGATTGCTATGTAATGCTATTGATGTGTAACATTTATAAAGGAAGTCAATAGGATCAATGTATTACAAAGGGTCGTCCCACCCCATGTTAAGTCAACGAGGCAGTTATTAGGGGTCTTCAAATTGTTTGATGGGCGTGGCTTGAGAGCTTAATTATCATATTGAGACGCGGATTGGTTGCATGAGTCAAATAAGCCCACTCTCAAGTCTGTATGAGACTGCTATGGGATGTCATTGATGTGTGACATTTACTGTATAATGGAAGTCAATGTAATGAATGGATTTCAATGGCCAATGTTAAGTCTATGGCAGACTTTGGGACGTCCTAGCTCCCCAGGGGTACAATATTTACCCCCTTTCGGGGTATGTTCTCATCAGGCTGCAACCCTCTGCAGATGTGGTAAACCATATAATTCTATGGAATTCACACTTGGCGTTTTAATGCGTCAAAATTGGGCGTAATATTAGGTCAATGCATTGTCTGAGAAATTCAAATTAGCAGCTCAGTGCTCAGAACATTATTTCCTTTATTTAGCCAGGAAATCACATTGAGACTGTACTGTCTCTTCTTCCAGTGAGACCTGGAGTCATAGTAAATATAGTAAGTGTATTTATGCACACACACTATAATTTGCTGTTTTACTCCATCGAGTTTTTGTCTGTATAACAAAGCATATGATGTCCAGATAAATTAAGGTCAAAGAAATTTCATTTATGATTTGTACAATATTTATAGCTGTGAAACACTGACCACAGTTGTCAGTACTTTTTACAGTAAATTAAGAAAATAATTTACTGTGTAGCTGAGCTATTGTCAAGCCACTGAAAAATAGTAATACTATAATGGCTGAGCTAACCCTATACTCAACACAGACAACAGGCTGGCAATGCTGTTTCACAAACACCAATATTTCTTTGCTTTTGACATCTGGTAAATGTTAATTTTATGCCCTGTATATCAATATTAGACATTTATAAAGAACCAATAAACATTAAATGAACTGAAAAAAACTTCCCTCTCCTGATTTCTCCAAAACATCTACCTTGCACCCTTTCTCCATACTAAATCTCGCCATGCAAAGGCGACAGGACTCCAGGGCAGTGTTTATTTCAGAATAGATGGCAAGCAATTAAAGGGATGTTCACCTAAGTGTCTCTGTGACAAGAATAGGTACTTGCTACAGACAAACCAAAGGCAAATCAATACTGCTGGGAAGGCGAAAACAGCATGAACCAGTGGTGTAGAAAAACAACAACCTCCGAGCACAGCCCTTTGAGCAATTCTGTGTATAAATGTGCTTGCATGAATTGAATGAACAGAGAAGATAACACCACGATTGTGTGTTCTGGACAGTTGCAGGCTGGTTAAGCAGTTCCTCTGATGCTCAGGACTGTAATTGAGCTTTCAGGAATGGAGAAAGAAGTGAAGATCTGATGGAGGAGAAAGATGAAATTAGATCTTTTTTTGTTATTTGTTGTACTGTCATATGCCTCTACCAACATTTTTACAAAGCTCAAAAATGTATCCATGCAGGCTTAGCCGAAGTGAACAGTACACTCTCAGAAATAAAGGTACAAAACCTGTCACTACGGCAGTAGCTTCTCAAAAAGTATACTTTTGTATCTTGCAGGTGCACATTGATACTTTAAAGGTACAAATTTGAACCTTTAGTGTACATTTTTATTCCTTTAAGGTATTACAAGTTACACATCTGTACTTTTTAAATACCTGTATCAATATTTACCTTAAAAGGGTACAAATGTGGACCTATATGGTACCTTTTGAAAAGGTATTACCCCAATGCCAGGTTTTGTACCTTTATATCTGAGAGAGACATCTTTGCAAATGATGGGAAATTAAGCAAATACAATGGTTCAGGGATGATGCCAAAACATGAAAGGCGTTTTTCCTCTTGAAACTTTCAAAAGATTTTTTATGATTGTACTTCTCTGTCATTTTTCTTTATATTGTACATATTTTTTTTATAAATAATTATAGTTGGGATTATCAATAGGGGTGGAAAATTGACTGAAAAGATAAGTAAGTTACTTCAAAAACACAATAAAATGTCTTACAGTGTACCTATTAAAACAATAGGAACATTTGTATTTCTTATTCTTTATTTACTTTAACGATCTTGGTTAACCTCCTAAGGCCCAAAGTGTTTTTTACATGCATTTTTTATTTCTCTTTGCTATTTGGGCTTATTAGAACCTAATAAGAATAAAAACCTAAGTATCATCTTTTGATATGATGTACTTTTAGAGAAAAACAATGTCCATATATGTAGACTCGTGGGCCGAATTTACATAAAACACTTTTTCCTGAACATTTTTTAATGCGTATTTAACATAGAATTTTTTTTTAACTTGCTTTGACCATCAGAGAGTAAAAACATTTTCCCATTTTGGACAGTTAAAAATAGTGTTTGGGACATTTCATATGCTGCAAAACAGTTGCACGATGACACTGTATGTCTGTAACAAAATATAAAACATTCAAAGTATTTTAAGTAGCCACTTAAGAGCTAAAATCTGCTGTTCTCAAATGTTTAGTTTTTTCAAGTGCAATAAAACAATAATCTTTTAGCCTCACTCATTAGCCATATATGCTGTGAATTACTGTGATATCAGTATGGACCAATGCAATTAACGCAAAAACACATTTAATGATTTTGGAGAAAACTGAGCACCATAACTAAACATTTCATTTTGAAACTGCTGTGTAAGTGTAATATTAATGCAATGTAATATAATTTTAGCAAAAATGTTGCCATAGGCACATCTTTTTAATGAGTATGGGTTGTCACTAAATGTATATACAGTATAGTAGTGAAATCAGAGACTTCCAGTTAAAGCTGCTCTCAGAGACACATTGGAGACGGATGTTACTACCAGGTGCATGTAAACAGGCTCTGAAGGACACAGATGTGAGCTATTTTGAACCTAAAATCAATTGTCTTTAAACAACAAAGAGAGAAAAAAAAAACAGACTAGCATACACACTTCGGCCATTTTGTAACATCCAAAGCATAGACGGTTTAATTGAGAGTTAAATTGGGGGGAGAGGCCGAAGGGAAAAGGCTGTTTTAAAGTGAAGGAGCTGTCTGCTCTAGTCTGACCTGTACATGGAGGTGAGTGTATTAATACTTGGCTTGTTAATGCATCTGTGCAGAGGGAGAAAGTGACCTTTTCTCACAGGAACTAAAAGACTCTAATTAGCTGCTGAAAGGGAAGATCAAATCAACAGCTGCTGTACACATGGAAGGAAAATATGAAACCGTGCTCAGAATCCACATACAGACGGCAGTATTCTCAGCATGTTCACTGCTGTTTTTCACGCTGACGCCATTTTGAACATATTAAGACATTTGTAACTGAAGATAATAGCATTTTTTAAACTTCTGCATTGCAGTTACCTGTTAGAACTGGATTGTTTGCCAAAACGTCATTAATTTTTATTACTGTCATTGATATAGTTTGTTTTTAATAATCTAATTAAATAACTGACAATTGATAATTAAATGGGCGATGTGCTGGCGCAATGGGTAGTGCTGTCGCCTCACAGCAAGAAGGTCGCTGGTTCAAGCCTCGGCTGGGTCAGTTGGCGTTTCTGTGTGGAGTTTGCATGTTCTCCTCTCGTTCGCGTGGGTTTCCTCCGGGTGCTCCGGTTTCCCCCACAGTCCAAAGACATGCGGTAAAGGTGAATTGGGTAGGCTAAATTGTCCGTTGTGTGTGAGTATGAATGAGTGTCTATGGATGTTTCCGGAACTCGGAAAGTGGAATCCGAACATGACTTCCCAAGACATACTGTACATCAATGCATGCTAATATAATATCACAACACCCTAAAATATGAATACGATATATGTATAACTAAATATATTTTGTGCACATACAAAAATTTCATATTTTTTAAAATTTACTTATATATACACTCACTGGCCACTTTATTAGGTACACCTTACTAGTAGCGAGTTAGACCAACTTTAGCCTTCAGAACTGCCCTAATCCTTCGTGGCATAGATTCAACAAGGTACTAGAAATTTTGGTCCATACTGACATGATAGCATCACGCAATTTCTGCCGATTTGTTACCTGCAGATTTATGATGCCAATCTCCTGTTTCACCACATCCCAAAGGTGCCCTTAGGATTGAGATCTGGTGACTGTGGAGGCCATTTGAGTAAAGTGAACTCATTGTCATGTTCAAGAAACCAGTCTGAGATGATTCACGCTTAATGACGTGGTGTGTTATCCTGCTGGAAGTAGCCATCAGAAGATGGGTACACTGTGGTCATAGGCTGTGGCATTGGCACGATGATCAGTTGGTACTAATGGGCCCAAAGTGGGCCAAGATAACCCCCACACCATTACACCACCACCAGCAGCCTGAACGTTGATACAAGGCTTGCTTGTTGACGCCAAATTCTGACCCTACCATCCAAACGTTTTTCCAATTTTCTAATGTCCAATTTTAGTTAGCCTGTGCGAATTGTAGCCTCAGTTTCCTGTTTGTAGCTGACAGGAGTGGCACCCAGTGTGGTCTTCTGCTGCTGTACCCCATCTGTCTCAAGATTGGACGTGTTGTGCATTCAGAGATGCTCTTCTGCATACCTCAGTTGTAACGAGTGGTTATTTGAGTTACTGTTGAGTTTCTATTAGCTTGAACCAGTCTGGCCATTCTCCTCTGTCCTCTGGCATCAACAAAGCATTTGCACCCACAGAACTGCCGCTCACTGGATATTTTCTTATTTTCAAACCATTCTCTGTAAACCCTAGAGATTGTTGTGCGTGAAAATCCCAGTAGATCAGCAGTTTCTGAAATAATCAGAATTACCATTACTATTGCTGCCATGTAATCGGCTGATAAGAAATTTGCGTTAACAACCAGTTGGACAGGTGTACCTAATAAAGTGAGTGTACTCCTTAAGAGCTTTTATTATTATTTTGTTATTTTTAGATTAGAACTTCATTAAAATTATTTATTTCAATATAGCTATCAAATCAGAATTTCTTAAAAAATAAATTATTTTATTTCAACATTATTTCAATTTCTAATTTTCTTATAGCAATAAAACGTAAAGAAAGTGTAGACTCTTAAATAAGAATGCCAATATGAACCACAAAAAGATGTTTTCACATTTTGTAAATAAAATAGTGTGACAAATTTTCTACAGAATGAAAAAAGGGTCCATGAAAGTTAAATGTTCTTCATGGAATACTGTTCATTTACATCCACTTTTAAAACAAAGCTCATGTTAATTTCTGATGAAACGAACAGTAAAATGGCTGAATGAAATCTGAAGTATTTATAAAAGCCAGAAATCAGCCACAGACAAAGCCAGCGTAACCTCTCATTTAAAAGTCAATGATTAAAAAGTTGAGTCTCACGAGGCGACAGTTCATTTGATGCGAGAGACTCAATCTGAGGCATCCGCTCACTTCCATAATGACTAGCTCCTTCACCGGCAGAGCCACACAACAGCGAGAGATTGGAGGCAGTCTATAAGCAGGACTCCCAGAAGTGCGGACAGGAGAGTCTGGAGAGCAGAAAGGGGCTCTGTCAGAAGCCGGGAAAGTGCCACGCAGATATAAATTAGCCTATGTTGTTGAAGGGGTCCCCAGCTGGTTCTCTTGCACACGGAGAATAATTACACCGATTTCCTCTTCCCCTCCCTGCCACTGCCACACATCAGAGTCACCAAGTTGGAAATGAAACCCAGTTATCCTTCTCTCACAGCTGTGCACCTTCGCCTGTTGATGTATTATGGCGCACACAAATTCAAGTTACTAATTGTCTGTGGATGTCGCGAGGTAGCGCTTTAGACGAGGCCGAGCCACAGGTGAGGAGAGCGAAAAACAAAAACGCTAGCTTCGAGAAGCTGGTAATTAAGTTAACTTTAGACTCTTTCAAATTCCTGCAGCTTTGCCGTTCCCACCTGCCAAACATGTTCATTATCACGTCTCATCACATCAGAGACAACACAGTCTTGAGGTAACACAGTTATTGTTTGGGTTCGGCTACACCTGGAAATGGTAAGAGGTGTTGGTTGTTAAGAGTACCTTCACACTTTCAAACAGAGATTTTTTGCAATTTTAGAAACAGACGTGCAGCTGTTCTGCGACAGTTATTCTTCCTGCGATTTACTGTCTCAAGACGACAGCTGTGTGTGATTTTTTAAAAATTAGCCTAGTTATAGCATTAAGTAAATAAATATTTGGTAAGTAAATATTAATGGAAGTCCCTGTGCATATGAGCTCAATCATTAATCAACTAATCAATCAAGCAAGCAAAACTTACAATAGACTATTGCATGCAGAGGGTCAGTAAGACTTTTGTGAAAGCCTCCTCTGCTCAATATATTTGCTTAAAGTTAAAACATATGCACATTACTTAATAACACAAAATAGTAATATTTTATTAAGGGTCACGGTGGCGCAGTGGGTAGCACGATCGCCTCACAGCAAACGATCGCTGGTTCGAGCCTCGGCTGGGTTAGTTGGCATTTCTGTATGGAGTTTGCATGTTCTTCCTGTGATTGCGTGGGTTTCCTCCTGGTGCTCCGGTTTCCCCCACAGTCCAAAGACATGTGGTAAAGGGGAATTGGGTAAGCTAAATTGACCATAGTGTGTGTGAATGAGAGTGTTTCCCAGTAATGGGTTGCAGCTAGAAGGGTAAAACATGTGCTGGATAAGTTGGTGGTTCATTCCGCTGTGGCGGCCCCAGATTAATAAAGGGACGAAAAGAAAATGAATATTTTATTAATATATTATGTACTCAGACCTTAAAAGAGCAGTTTCAGATATCTAAATGAGAACACAGATCAAAAGTAAAGAACCTCCAGATCCCTCCCTGCTATTCATGTTACTTTCCATTTTACTGACTTTGCAAGATGATGAGCCCATATGCAGAGTTCCTATTTTTGTGAGGGGAGGTGGTCTCGGGGGGCACCTACCAGTTGACTGTTTTTTTTTTTCTTTTTTTTTCTTTTTTGCTTTTTTACACCCATCAGATTTTTTATTATACCTTTTATTAAAGTCCTATTTATACATTTTTTCACTGGGTGGCGGTTTTGGTGTACTGCTTCTTTAAGGCTAGTCCTACCCGCCCACCGATTCTACGTGCCTTTCTGCGTGCCTTAATCTTCTACCTTGGCAACGTCAGACAACAGACAGACTTAAAGGAAGCAGATCTCACGTAGCGTTTGTGAAAAATACTACAGTAAGAACTTTACCAATTAGTATTTATTGTGCAGTTGCATGGCACACAAAGTCCACACACACTACGCAGCAGACACACAGAGACACACACACAGACAGACAGAGTGCCCGTTTAGCTTTGCAATCTTTTTGCAGGCATGTGACATGATACTGTTAATCTCCACTGCTGTATGGATATCTCTTATATTAATGTACAAAATAAACCTGATTTAACTTCCACAAACCGGGACTGAAGCGTCTTCTTTTATAATTGTTCTGACAGGCGGCTGTGCTGATGAAGTAAAGCTAAGCTAAATCGTTATAATTCATTACACACATGCATTGTTTTAAAACATTTTAAACATGTGAAAATCACTCTTGAACACATTTGATGATCCTAACGAACTGAACGCACCTTTTATTCCCGGTTGCTTTGCGCACGTCCTGTCTTGCTGATATGATTATACACGTGACTACCGGGACATGTTAATACGTGCAGCTGTCAATCAATTCGGTGGGCGGGGGGACCACACTCCTACGTAAAGTTGCAGTCGATCTGAAAACCGCTCCAATTGGTCCACTGTTTTTTATGTTGCTAAATTGAAAAAAAAAAAAAAGGACTGGGTGTGTTTATATCACCCCAATATGACGGTCTATACACCATACATGCACATTTGTCTGTCCAAACAGCTTGAAAAGTAGATTTTTCACCATAGGTGCCCTTTAAGAAATAATTTGTAGCAATTTTACAGCCCAAAATGTGTGGAAACCCTTTTCGTTAATTTTTCTTCGGCTTAGTCCATGATTTGCCGACAGCTAGCTCTCTGCAACTCTCACATGGTTCCCCACTGAAGCTAAGCAGGGCTTCGCCCGGTCAGTACCTTGATAGGAGACCACATGAGAAAGCTAGGTTGCTGCTGGAAGTGGTGTTAGTGAGGCCAGCAGGAGGCACCCCACCAATCTGTGTGGGTCCTAATGCCCCAGTATATTGATGGGGACTCTATACTGCTCAGTGCTGCTCATCTTTGGATGAGATGTTAAACCAAAGTCCTGACTCTCTGTGGTCATTAAAAATCCCAGGATGTTCTTCGAAAAGTAGGGGTTTAACCCTGGCATCCTGGCCAAATTTGCTCACTGGCCTCTGTTCATCATGGCCTCCTAACCATCCCCATACCATACTTCACTCTGTCTCCTCTTCACCAATCAGCTGGTGTGGGGTGTGCAGTCTGGCGCAATATGGCTGCTATCGCATCATCCAGGTGGATGCTGCACACTGGCGGTGGATGAGAAGATTCCCCCAAATGTGTAAAAAGTGCTATATGAATGTAAGGAATTATTATTTTCATTATTTATAAGGGGACACCACATTGGTATGAACCACCAACTACTCTGACAGCGGATGCCCTTCCAGCCTCAACCAAGTACTGGGAAACAGGAAGCCCTTAAAGACCATTTCTAACATGATATTAGCTTTAGCGATATTTTGTTTTTCGGCAGCTGTTTTTAAAGGACAGACAGTATTTCCTTTTCTTTTAGTTATGAAATGTTGTGAAATACTCACACTTCACGTGCAGGTAAATATGCGACTGTGATGCATGACTGACTTGAATGCAAGTAGAACATTTCCCTGCTGAAATTCCTAGTTCTGACTGCAGGATTAAAGTTTGTATACCTGCTTAGTAAAGGACCAATGCCATTTTTGTCACAGCTGAACAGCATCACATGCCAAGCTCTTGGGAATCACTTGTCCAATTAAGACAGTGCTTCGATCATAACTTTTGAAATCCAAATCCTCTAAAGCAGGCATGGGCAAACTCGATCCTCGAGGGCCGGTGTCCCTGCAGAGTTTTGCTCCAACACTAATCAAACACACCTGAACACCCTAATTAGTGTCTTTAAGATCACTAGAAAGCTACAAGCAGTTGTGTTTGATTAGAGTTGGTGCAAAACTATGCAGGACACCGGGCCTCCAGGATCGAGTTTGCCCATCCCTGCTCTAAAGTATTGCTAGACTGCATTAATTAGGGCAACCGGAGCTGGGACTCTTCCCAAAAGACATAATTTGAATGGCATCTACACTTATGTTAGTCTGTTTCTCCTTATCCCAAGGTCTCCATAATCCTGGACCTAAAAAGTATCCTAAGCAGATGCTGTGGTGTGGAGACCATGAGATTCCTGAAAGACCCCAGTGACAGATGAGTCTCTGCATTGATCCCGTGGGCCAGCCTGAACATCAGCCGGTGACCTACTCAGACCTGCAATTTCTCCACAATAGACATCTAGTATTCTCCAGCCTCCGGCAAATTGACTGCAGCTCCACATAAGAAGTTTGGCCAGAGGAGAAATGGCCGTGCCCAACTGAGCCTGGTTTCCCTCAAGTTTTTTTTTCCTTCTCTTTCGTTGGTTGGTGAAGATTGTTCCTCGCTACTGTTGCCACTGGCTTGCATGGTTTTGGACTTGTGAAGCTGTGCATCGATGGACTTTCTCTTCAGTGTTTGGACTTTCAGCAGTGAAAATCAAACCACACTGAACTAAACTGAACTTCAACTCTGAAAAAAGGACTGACACAGTTTCAGTTTACTATAACTTCTGTGTTAAGCTGCTTTGATGCAATCTACACTGTAAAATTGCTTTAGAAATAAAGATGAATTGAATTGCTGTATTGTATTAGCAGCTGTAGAATAAATTTCAGAAGAGTCAGAGTTGGAGACCTCCACGCTTTTAGTTGTGGCTGTATTAAAAACAAGAAATATAAAGATTTTTTAAGACAAAAGCAGGACAAGAACACAATGAAAACCAGTATTTTGAGATTTGCAAGTTGTGAGAGTAGAGTTGGGTAACACTTTTTTTGATGGTCCATTTGAGTATTAGTAGACTTTCGGCTTAATATCTGCTGATACTGCTCCTTCAACCGACATTTTACTTACTATAAGAAACTTTACAAGTACATGCCAACTTACACTAACCCTAACCCCAACCCCAACCTAACATTCTACTTATAATCTAATGAGAATTAGTTGGCATGTAGATGCAATGTGACTTAAATTCAACAAACGGACCATCAAAATAAAGTGTGACCTAGAGGGGTTTCAAACACTAATCTAAAATTATTTGGCCCTAAACTACACATTAAAATAACATAATCAAATAAAATGCAAAAACGATAACATTGGTAACTTTCCCAAAAGCAGTTGGCTCTGATCTGATCTGCCATTCCATATGAAACTCCAAGAACACTTTTGTGCACCAAAAACCAAAAAAAATGACTTTGTTCACCTATGTCTTCTCTTCAGCCTCAGGTCAGGGTAGGTTAGGGTTAAGATAGTATGACGCATTTCCATTAGAGTCAGCAGCGAAACACACAAGCATTGTATTACTTGTAATATACTCGCACCTTTATCTTAAACAGTAGACAGAAGCGAACAAAGTTTTAAAATGTTTTTGTTTTTTTTGCCACACACAAGCACACTACCTGACAAAAGTCTTGTCGTTAGTCCTAGTTGTAAGAGCAACAAATAATAACTTGACTCCTAGTTGATTATTTGGAAATGTGGCAGAAGGTAGATTTTCCTGATGAATCACCTGTTGAACTGCATCCCAATCATCACAAATACTGCAGAAGACCTATTGGAACCTGCATGGACCCAAGATTCTTACAGAAATCAGTCAAGTTTGGTGAAGGAAAAATCATGGTTTGGGCTTACATTCAGTATGGGGATAGATGGAAACATCAAGACAATTATCAAGTATCAAGATATTTGTGCCACCCATTACATTACAAACCACAGGAGAGGGCTAATTCTCCAGCAGGATAGCGCTCCTCATCAAAGTTCCTGAAATCAAAGAAGGTCAAGGCGATCCAGGGTTGGCCAGCCCAGTCACCGGACATGAACATTATTGAGTATGTCTGGGGTAAAATGAAAGAAGAGGCATTGAAGATGAATCCGCAGAATCTTGATGAACTCTGGGAGTTCTGCAAGAACGCTTTCTTTGCCATTCCAGATGACTTTATTTATAGTATTTGAGTCATTGCAAAGATGTATGGATGCAGTCCTCCAAGCTCATGGGAGTCATACACAATATTCATTTTCCCACTGCACTTTATATTTATATGACTTTATATTCTATACTGTACATTATTTCTGTTAAGTGACAAGACTTTTGTCTAAGCTAAGTCAGACCTTACTGTCCTAATGAAATAATTAAAAATCAAGGCATGATCATATTAAAATAAGCGTAATCTAGAGGCCTTTGCCTTTCATATAAGCCACTTCTGATACCAAATGATCAACTAGAAGTCAAGTTATTTGTTGTTCCTAAAACTTGGATAAACTTGGACTTTTGTCAGGTAGTGTATTCTTGTAGATTTGTATGGTTACATTTGAACCACTGAAGTGACGTGGACTTTTTTGACATTTGTCAATGCTTTGACCTTTGTTGAATACAGTATGGTGAATAAGGAATTCATCTAAACTAAAATCAGACATTCAACCTAAAATCAGACATTCAACCTAAAATCTGACATTCAACCGTGAGACTAGTTATGAACTAACTAGTTACTAAATCCACAGTGTGATTAAATTACAAATTCAAGACCTCATAAACAATTCAGTCAAAAATAATGCAGCTTTTCCAGCCATTTTGCACTGTTCTGTCCTTGTCCAATGATTGTCCTTCTAAGACAGCATTTGGATGAAAGGACAGAGACAGGACAATGGGACAGAGCGTGTGGTGAGGTGTCCAAGGAATGGGGGGCCGCCTACCTCATCCCTTCTCCACCCATCAGCGATACTCTTCTATTAAAGTTATTTATTCCTTCTTTCTATTTTAAGCCTATTTATGCTGCAGGCAACTCCTCATTATCTGCCCGCGGCTCTGCAGGGATGACAGGAAAGGATCCCCTAAAAACAGAGCGAGGGATGACCCTGCCCTCCCTCTCATCCCCTTCTTCTCTCCACGCACCGCTAAATTGCCTATTATTTCTCCATTTCAGCCCGTCCCGTGTCCCCTCTGTCGGCACGTTAATGACAGGCAAGGAGAGTGTGGACGCGCTTCTCCTCGCTGTGCAGACGCTCATTAAACAGAGAGGATGCTTAATGCTGTGGAGCTGAGCAGTTTAAGACAACGCAGTCAGAGAAGATGCCTGGACTCTCGTTCTCTCTCTCTCTGACTCACTCAATGACTTCTCAAGAGCAAAGCAGATGCGGCACCCCGTCCCGGCCCCATAGGACAACATCTCCCACAATTCCCTGTGAATATGCAGATACAGTTAAAAGCATTGGCAAGCTGTTGATGAATAATGAGAGGACTGGTGTGGCAGGAGTCCCTCTGTCCTCTAGTGTCCCCGCAGACTTAATGTATAGAATTAAATACATAAGTGGATTGAGCATCTGGGAGTGTGAGAGATTTACTGTTGGTTACAAGTGGAATTCAATGTGTTTCTTCTACTAGAATATGACTTAAAGGTGCAGTAGGTGACTGTCTTCACAAACATTTTTAGGGTGCTTTCACATCTGTAGTTCGGTTCATTTGGTCTGGACCACGGGCAACAAATGATACATTGTTGCATTGTCTGCCATCTTTGGGTCCTTTTCACACCACACTGATTGCTTTGGTCCAAACCAGTTGAAAAGAACCAAAATGCAGTCATCTGATAAAATCCACATCAAGCATTGGCCAATTGTTATGAACGTATTTCCTAAGCTGCTTTTCGATTGGTCAGAATTCACGTGGGGAAAATTGCCAATGGAACTCCCACAAGCAAAAAAACAGCAGACACAAAATGTCTCTTTTGACTATGGAGCTACGACTGCGCTGGCTGATTGTATCCCTGCTCATAGTGTATTGTATAATTTGTATAAATCACTTTAGACAAACTATACATTTTGAGAAGGAAGTGCGGCTGCAGCTGGAAAACAATGTTTTAATGCATTGCAAAGGGTGAAGGCACATCACACGTCACTTCAGGATGAGGCGTGAATTAATTTAGCTAAACTGCGACATGGTCATCTTCCTAAAATATTACAAACGATCCATCAGGTAATGTTTTTCCCTCTCTCTCTGTAGGTAAAGCGCTGTCAAAAAATATTTTTCCTCCACATTCTATAATGGAAAGTGCATTGGCCTACGGCAGCTGGATTAGTTCAAAAAGGTGCAGTACTTTTTGCGGTTGGGTCTGTTTTAGTTCGGATCATATTCACACCACAAACAAACTGCTCCAGGGTTTGTTTGAAAGCCTACCGAGACGTCTTCAAGGAGGTCTCGGTATGCTTTTTTGGTCCACTTTAGGTGTGCACTCGACTACGATTGCTACATTCACACCTGCCCAAACAAACTGCAGCAAGAGGGAAAATGAACTCTAGTGCGATTCAACCGAACAAAATAAGGCAGGTGTGAAAACACCCTTAGCTGTGCTGGTTGAAAGTCTCTTTACACTCTAATAGTAATGATTAAAGTAAATTATCTAATAAATGTATTTATATGTATTTTTATATTCTGGGCACAACATAAAACAAAATGGTTATCCAATTAAAAATTGTCAGGCTGATATTTGCCATAATTCTGATAAGTAGCCCAAACTTTCAACAAATGTAGATTTGTACAACTGCGCATCCTCTGTTCATGCAGATCTGCCATTTGAGTGCACGCGCACCACACGTTCATGTGCAGACAAGGGTAAAATTAAATGCTGAAGCAAAACTTTTTAAAATCCTGAATCAATATTGGAGTTACTTTTGAACGCTGGAGGAAGGATGATACCATGGCTGACAGGTAATGTTGTTTTAAAACTATTTTAGTCACACAAAGCTGATGTAGATTTGCTTGTTTTATGAATGGGTAATATGCACGGAAGTGTTGTTCAGCCACTGACATCTTCTGGCGAAAGATTGATGCGACTATTTTCAGTTTTATAAGGAACATTTCAGCATTGATAATGTAGATTTTTATTTCGTTTAACAACAAAACATAAGTAAATAGCCCTATTCCGCCTAGCCTGCTGAGGTGAAGTTGGTTTAATTTTCACATTGGTTCATTTTTGAACAACCTGTGACATACTCCCTATACCAGGGTTCACCAATCTCGTTCCTGGACGTCCAGTGCCCTGCAGGGTTTAGCTCCAACTTGCCTCAACACACCTGCCTGGGTGTTTCAAGTATACCTAGTATGCATACAGTAGGACAGCTTGCTAACTACAAAACAGAAAATGTGCTAGATATGATACAGTTTTTCATTCAGAATTGTAGTATTATAAAATACTATAAAGTTTTTTAATAGGTGAATGACATGATCTAGTGGGTCTCTGTCATTTTTAATAAGCGTACTTGTGATTTCAGGAGGCGTGGCTTTGGAGTCTTTGGTATGGTGACCGAGAGAGCTTAACGTGCTGCAATTTAAGAAAGCACATGCAATTACAAAAAACACCAGCAAATAAAGAAACGATCTTCATCAATTTGACAGCACACGTGTTGAAAATTGGTCTGAAGAAACGCGCTGTGAATTGGTCACAACGCAAACAACTGAAGAAACGCGCTGTGAATTGGTCACAACACTTGCAAATATTCTCGTAACACAACGGAATTGTTTCAAGGGGACCCAAAAACATGACGGACCCTGCTGAGATATGTATGTTGTGATGCTGTGACTGTTTCTAAGTGAAGTGATTGGTGGTCTTTGAAAGGTGAGTTATTTTTCGTTAATTTAATATCCTAATTATAAGACATAATAACACGTCCATATATCAGCAGGGTCCGTCATGTTTTTCGGTCACCTTGAAACATTTCCGTTGTGTTACGTGAATATTTGCAAGTGTTGTGACCAATTTGAAGCACATTTCTTCAGTTGTTTGTGTTGTGGCGACATCGCTACCCACTGTGCCACCGCGTAGCCCAAAATGAAAATATCTTAAAATAGAAATGTTTTAAGAATTATTTAAAATCATCCTACTTTGTAATATAATAAATAAAGCTAAACTATAAAAACAATCTATCTGCTGCTTGTGTTGTGTTATGTCAGCAGTAGTTTGGACAAGAGCATCACAGAGTAAGTGGAAATCATACCTGCTGCGTCAGCCGAGTGCTGCATCAGTCGACCCACTGTAGTGCCACACTGAGCATCCTGACCCATGCTGCAGACACAGAGCCATCTGTCAATCACTGTCTTAGGGCTTACAGTCTGCACTGACCCTTCTGGCATGACCTCTGACCCCTATGGGTTAGTGAACTGCAGTCTGCATCATCACTGTCAGCACTGCAATGTGACAGAAGGTCCTTCAGGGTGGCAGTGACTCAATTCACTATCAAACACTTTTTAGGGGTGAGAGAAAATATCGATACCATACAGTATCGGTAAATTTCCCAAGGCAATATTATATTGATACATGGATGTTGAAAGATCACAAATAATTTATTACATTATATGGTTAAATATTATAATTAATTTCTTTATAGTCCACTACAGTAGATGGTGGTGTTTTTTTTCCTTCTTCTGATGAGCGGGGTCATCTTCAGCCTGTCATAATTTAGTTAAATAAAATAGTGCTTCACTGAAAAGTGCATACAACAAAGACATGTTTTCAATACAATGTTGGCAAGTTTGTCTGCTTGACAATCCCATTCATTAGCTCTGCAGCATTAAAACTGAAAGTGAGATAAACTGAGAAATGTTTCTGTTTAGTTAAAGAAAGAAAAAGGTTAAGGAGTATATGCACACAGACTTTTAATTTCATCAAGCCTCAGCGCTTCGGGTGAACTCTTTCCATTATAAAATCGCCACGTTTAAGGTCTGATTTCTTTAAAAATCAGTGATCTTCACTGCCTGATAGATATACGATATGAAGTGGGTCTCAAATCAGACAAGAATCACTGCAATAAATTCCATTTTCCCCTGCCATGTCTTTAAAATATGACAGTTTATAGTATTTTCAATGGAGTTTCTGCGCTTGTCTGCTGATCCTCACAGCGCTAGTGGTTACACAGTCTTTCATCTCGTTTTATGCTCGAAGAACTAAACGAATGTTGACTGTTGTTCTTTGGGAACATAATTTGAAGATGGATAAAGATAATACATTTTAATATTTCAAAGAATATCACACAATATTTAAAACCACAGCAATGTTGCTGTTCTAGTGTTATTCTGGTGTTATTCTAATGCCATACAGCACGATTTGGTTTTATGGACCACAAAAGGACAAACTGTAAAAAATAAGTCCTGCTCAAACTTCAGAAAATGATCATGAATAGACAGCAAAAGTATGCCAGAAGGAACTCATGTGACATTTTCATGCTTTTTTTTTTTGATGATAACAAACTAAATTGTAATTTCATCGTTCATTTTTCTTTGGCATAGTCCCTTATTTATCAGGGGCTGCAGTAGAATGATGTTTTACAAAGTGGATGCCCTTCCAACTGCAACCCAGTACTGGGAAACCCCCATAAACTCACATTTACACACGCACTCACCCACTACGGCCAATTTACTTCACCCAATTCACAACTATAGCAGATGTCTTTTGGACTGTGAGGGAAACTGGAGCACCTGGAGAAAACCCACGCAAACACGGGGAGAACATGCAAACTCCACACAGAAATGCCAACTGGCCCAGTCGGGACCTTCTTGTTTTGAAGCACCATGCCGTTCCTGAATTGTAATTTGTTACAAAAAAAATCTGATAATTCTCTTAGTATTTCTGTTTATAAAACTTTGGTCAGACAAAAAGGCATCAAGTTTAATTGAAATGCAAAACAATATGAAATCAATGTACTTTCATCTTCATGATAAATATTTATTCATTCATTTTCATTCAGCTTAGTCCCTTTATTCGTCAGGGGTCACCACAGCGGAATGAACCCCCAACCTATCCAGCATATGTTTTACACAGCGAATGCCCATACACACTCATTCACACACATACATACGGTCAATTTAGTTTATTCAATTCACCTATAGTGCATGTCTTTGGACTTGTGGGGGAAACCGGAGCACCTAGAGGAAACCCAAGCGAACATGGGGAGAACATGCAAACTCCACACAGAAATGCTAACTGGCACAGCTGGGGCTCGAACCTTTGACCTTCTTGCTGTAAGGCAACAGTGCTAATCACTGAGCCACTGTGTCGTCCATGATAAATATTCATGCATCCAAACGCTGACATACATACATGGAGAAATGAATGGATAACCTTTTGACTGACAACTGGAAGCCACACTCTGAAACTGCTAGGTTATTGTAGCCCAACATTGAGCCAATTATGGACAAACTCAACCTTTGTGTTAAAAAGTATGATTGAACTATAATTGAAAAGTATTTACCTAATGGGGGCGGCACTGTCGCCTCACAGCAACGAGGTGAATTGAATAAGCTAAATTGGCCATAGCGTATATGTGTGAATGTGAGTGTGTATGGATGTTTCCTAGTACTGGTTTACGGCTGGAAGGACATCTGCTGCGTAAAACATATGCTGGATAAGTTGACGGTTCATTCCGCTGTGGTGACCCCTGATAAATAAAGGGACTAAGCTGAAGGAAAATGAATGAATGGATGAGTTTACCTAATGGTGAGTTTGTCTATATTTGACCTAACGTTGAGTTATGACTGTTGTGTATGTTGAATATTAGACCACTCTCAGGCTTTCAACAACGAATGTTTTTTTTATATCAACTTCAGGTAAAACATAGCGCTCTCATACAGGATCTCACATCAGCTTCCTTGTTTATCATTTCTCTCTAGCCTTTTCTGAACCAACTTGACTGACACTCGTTCTAGCCAATAGGAACCTAGAATGCCCTGCTTGTGCAACATCATTGGCTTAGAGTAAAACACAAATATTACAATGACAACCCAGCAGTTTTTTAGAGTGCATAGTTCCGGTGAATGGCTACACATCTTGATTTATCAAAACTGGGTGAGTTGCCATAAATTCAATTCACCTTTATTTGTATAGCGCTTATACAATGTAGATTGTGTCAAAGCAGCTTCACATAAAGGGTCATATTAAAAAGGAACAGTGTAGCTCAGTTTGTAGTGTTTAAGTTCAGTTCAGTTTAGCTCAGTTCAGTGTGGTTTAATAATCACTACTGAGAGTCCAAATACTGAAGAGCAAATCCAACGATGCGCAGCTCTATAGATCCTGAACCATGCAAGCTAGTGGCGACAGCGGAGAGGGAAAAAAAACTTCACTAAATGGTGGAAGTGAAGAAAAAAAACCTTGAGAGAAACCAGGCTCAGTTGGGCACGACCATTTTAATTTCTCCGCTGGCCAAATTGTGGCTCTAATGCAGATTCAAGCAGTTGAATACAGATGACTAACAAAGTAGATTAAGATTTTTGTTAAGCAGTACATAAAATTTTGTTTTATATTTCACAAAACCCCTAAAATGCTAAGATCATTCTGTAATATACAGAACATCTTTTTAAAAGCTTAACGCTGGTTACTACATTATATGCAGAAAGCATTTTTTCCAAAAATGCACACATGTTAAAGTCCTCAATGAGCCTCACAAACATAAATATTGCACGTTTACATATTTTCTCAACATACACTCATATGCAGCCACAATCTCATGCACTAATTTTCAGAAGTGGCAATTGCACAAATAAGTGCCGGCAACTACCTGTGGTATGATTAAAAACCACCACTGGGCGAAATTACACAGGAGTCTAATCAGCCAGACTGCTGAATATCAGTTGGGGTCTCGGTGAAGTCTTGGGATTTATTTAACCACTAAAAAAAAAGGTTTTGCTCCGTCCACAAATCATTCTTAATAATTATTCTGCTGATTCATAACAAAGGGAAAAATATTCTAAGGAGTTGCTGTTGTTCTTTGTACTTGCGAGGAGGTGAATGCTCATACATTTGCATCTATTTAAGCATGCATTCCCAAATGTAATAAAGTACTGGCTGCAAAATAAAGAAATAGGAAGACAAAAATGGAGAAAACAAAAAGGGTTAAAGTATAAGAACACAAAGAAACAAAAGAAGGACAAGGTGAATACACAAAAGAGAATATAAAGCTGCAAAGCTCACGTTGATAAGAGAAAACCTCATACTGAAGAATAAATGAATATGATATGGATTTATATGAAGTAGGAGAGCAAGCGCACAAGGATAGCAGATTTATGAGATATAGAGTGGAGGGATCAGATGGAAGGATGAAGTGATAAGTGGGAGAACGAGTGAGGCACTCTGTTTTTACAGCAGCAGTCAAACAATGACGTTCAACAGCGTTTAGAGCCAGGCGGGGATGGCCCAGGGCATTTAACTTTTACAGCACAGATGATGGAAAGGCTGTGTAAGTGTGCGTGTGTGTGTGTGTGTGTGTGTGTGTGTGTGTGTGTGTGTGTGTGTGTGTGTGTGTGTGAATAAGACGTCTTACATCACGTCTTAAAGCACTATGGTTTGATTTTTGATCTTTCATACATTTTGCACATGCAAATCTGTATCCTCACCGACATAAATAAGCATTGGGAAGGCATTGCTATTCACAGGCCTCTATATCTGTTTCTATTACCCAGACACACACATACACACACACGCACACACACACACACACACACACACACACAGACAGACGCACACAGAATCCCTGATGAAAGTCTCCCACACTTCAGGGTAGATGTCATGTTTCAGTGTAGCAGAGATATATGGCACATTAAAAATGAATGGAGAAAGGTGGAATGTCTTGGATGGAACACAGTGTTATAGCTTGCAGTGCTTCCTCTTTGGCGTAGCCGTTGAATTTTTCACTTCTCCGTGTTTCTCTCTAGCTCTTGTCCTATATCTTACATTTCAACAGTCTGTTTGTTTTCAGCGGGTCACGGTGTGCGCTGGCATTATGATCAGCACTAACACAGCAAACTCCCTTTCAGCTTGCTCTCACAACACCCGCTGACCTTTATAAACCTGTAAAGATCACAACAAATATCTCAAAAAGATTTCCATATATAGAGACCTTCCAGGTCACGTCTTTCATTATGTAAACTGCAGCAGCAATCATCTACATCATGCTTTCCCCCTACTCTCTCTTCGCCTCCGTCCCTCAGTTCTTTCTCTTCCCCGTCTTTCGGAGCTTGCGTGACCCGGACATTTAAAAGAAGCGTGGCAGCAGGGGGCAATTTCAAATCGCATTCTGCTCATCAAACAGTGAGAGAAGCCGAGGAAGGTCACGGAGAGCTGGGAGATGGGAAAGAACAAGGGTTGGTCATGATGAGTGTTTGATCCAGGAATGAGAAATGGCAACTTTGTTCAGAGGAACAGACAGAAGAAGATGGGAGGAAGAAAGAAAGGAGTAAAGAAACAATGGGGTGTTTCTTTAAACTCCTGCATATTTAAACTGGGAACATTGTCCAATTAGAAGACTATGAGAACCAGTGATGCAACTTTGTCATGTTGTGTGTATTTTTTAGTACAATCAAGTTTCGTAAGTTATCTCTTAATGTTCAACCCAGACTCATTCTGAAATGTACCGCTACATACATTTCTGGAGAGTGCCAAATTCGTCCCAGGAGGTACGTTTTTTTTTTTGTTGCAGTTTTTGTTAACTCCACCAGAGGCCACTGTCTACTGACTGACTGACTGACCAACCGGTACCATCATCCATCCACCCACCCACTTCCCTAAACCCAACCGATAGTGTTTTAAAAAGCACAGATTGATCAGCATTTTCAAAAGGAGCCTATGTTGAATATTTCAGCAGATTAATTGAACAGCTCTATTTGGAAATAATTTTTAATTTCCGATTGATTGGGCTGATTTCGTAGGGGAGTGCATTTGTCTAAAATATAATAAACCAATTACAAGCATAGAAAATAGTAGAGCAAATAAATAAATGAAGGAGTCTAACAATTTGAAATACATTTGAAAATGTATTGTACATTTGAAATAATCAAATGTACAATAAAGCTGTATAGTCTTGTAAGATTGGGTTTTTAACTACAGCAGTTCAAACTGTAGTTTTGCTGAATGACTAAAATTAATCAGTATGATGGTAAAAAAAACTATACATTTCTAGTCAAACCATCCTCCTGCAATCTTATACCAAAAACGGAAATAAGGGAAGTTATAATAGCTAAAAATGTGCAAAGTTTACCACATATTTTGTATCTTTGTTGACGATGTGACCAAAGCCCAAATGCTGAGACATACAAACTGACCAATCAACATGTGACCACATCATAAACCCCCTAAAGTCCACATACTAACCAGGCCCTGATCCTATCAGTATCTGCTTTTTGATTCTGCATGGACCTTCTTGTTGAAAAAGACATGTTTTGCCATAGAAACAAATGCATATGATAATTTTCATTCCTACAGTCTTTATTGAATAAATATGTAATAAGGTTTAATGACTACATGGCCATTGGGAAGAAGAAGGTTGGAGAACCAACAAACTCTTAAATAATGTTATTAATTAAATAAATAAATAAATAAATAAATTAATTAATTAATTAATAAAAAAATAAACATAAAACAAACAGGTGGCGGCACTCCTTCACAGCGATTACTGCTAAACTGATAGCAAAACAAAAATAAAGCGTCCAGGCTTGGTTCTCTCTCGTTTTTTCATTGCTGTTTCTCCTCCTTTTAAGTTTCCAGAGCTCCTCAGTGAGATTCGGGACAGGTGGCGCACACACAATTGACAGACGTTTACACTAACGCCACCAGCCTCGTTCCACTCTCACGACTCTCGGCCAGCCCTACTCGCTACAAAATAAATACAATTAATCTTTATGAAAGCTATAAATGTAATTAAAGTGTTAAACTCAATAAAATGTTTTAAGTCACAGGCCTTAAAAATACACACAACTGATAACCTTTCACTTTATCATGGTTAAACTGAAATTACTCCACAATCCTCTGAATGTGTTCTGAAATGTTGTACCTGGTCAACTATAATTCTGATTCCACATTGCACCGTCTGCGATGTTACTATTGCACATTCACATATTGCGATATTGATGCTAGAACAATATTATTGTGGTGGCATAGCGACAAGTGCTTTCTTGTGACATTTATGAAGCTCAATACTGAATAAGAAAAAATGAAGAGCTGGGACTTGATTTTAGGAATCAGTTGTTTGGATAAAAGGCTAATCTGTATGTGTTCTTGAAGCTGAATGTAGGTAAAAATACTTTTTTTTTATTTTAAAGGTAAAGTCCAGTCATTCTAATAACAATTTGTGTGATGGGAGTTTTATATGAAGGTTTTACCCATGCAGATTTTGCTCATGTTCAAATTGGTCATGCGAAATTTGCCACAACGATCATCCGGCAGTGCTAATTTTATCAATGTCTGTTTGAAAAATGTTTGTTGCCGATGGCTTGATACAAAAAGAAGCTTGACAGGTCTGCTGTGCAAGCAACAATTTAGGGGATTATAAAAAAAATGTATGCTGGTTAGTTTTTACCTGCTTGACTACATTTTAGTTGATCTAGTCATTGTTTGTATCTATCGATATCCATTTTCTACTTGTCTGCCCTTATTTACATTGATGAAATTAACACTGTTTATTAATAGTCTGAAAGTAAAGCTGCGGTCACACTACAGTTTGAGCATGCGAAATTCTGTCGTACAGCGCTGCGAAAAGAGGCGGGATTACACAAGATGATTTTAAAAAGCAAGCGATTGGTCCATATTTTAAATGTTTTGATCCTTGATTGGTCTCACGCAGTCAAGTGATGCGAGTTCACCAAGCTTGAACTTTGCAACACAGCGAACTGCAAAACTTGTCTGACATATTCGCGTGCATATGAATGGAAGTCTATGGGGAGAAAAGTCCAGTGTGACCGTGGCTTAACTTGTCTCATATGTTACCCCCACATTTCAACCAGTGACGAGGTTGCTTATGGGCCAGGGTCATATTAGCTTACTCAAACTGATGGCTAGTCAACCCAATCAAATAAGGCACAGCTGTGTTTTGGTGGAAAAGAAGTAAAATGCTGCATAGGAGCATGTAAAGAATAACTAAGAAGCAATACGATCCTATTGGATGAGTGCTGATCTTCCAGTTTCCAGTGGACATCTATTTTGGTGAATGGTAAATCAAGATCTGTCAATCCGAGTCAATTCAAGCTTGCTCCAGCTTTCATTTACTCATTGTCCCTACCCACCCACCATACCTGTGATCCACTTTATATTGGTTGAACATGGCAGTGTTTTATATCGACACTGGAAAGCACAGCATCATTATCATAGTAATGGGACTGGATCATGGATGTCATACAGCTTTGGCACAGCTGCAGCATGTAATGTCTCTCTATGAGGAGTTCCTCAAGATCATTGTGTTTGGGCTTCACTGAATTGAGAACAACCGCTCTAAATAAATATATGCAGTCCATAATGGTTTACTAATGTTCAAAGCTATATTTTAAATTTTTTGTTAGCCCAACAAAAAGTAAATGTTTAGGCTAATAATATAAAAAATATGTGCATAGAGTGTATTGTTACATCCCTAATATTGGGCATTTTAGCCTAAAAATATCACTGAAATTTCAAACATATTTAAATTATAATCTTTGGTGTGTCAGCCATAAAAAATAGATCTTTTTTTCTGTGTTCCATAGAAGACAAAAGTCATTTGTAACACCGCTGTGTCCTACACCACCTAACTTGTTCCGAGCTGGGATCGAACTGGCGACTCTCCGCATGGGAGTCGGTTGCTCTAAAAAGTAGGCTAAAGACCATGGCCTCTAGCGACTCTGCACAGTACTTCACTAGCTGGCCTCTGTTACACTCACCCCTCTAAACCTCACTTCCATCCAGGTCACGGTACCAATGTAACCGGTCCTACACCACCCAACCTAACTTGTTCTGAGCTGGGATCGCACCGGCAGCTCTCCGCATGGGAGAGTCACTTCACTAGTAACACATACATGTACAGAACAACTTAAGAGTATGTAAATGATGACAAATTGTCATTTTAAGGTGTTTTACTACATTGTTGAAGAAACAAACTACTTCACAAAATGGATATTTATCTATCTTGACTTCTAGCTGATCAATTTGAAATCAGAAGTGGCTTATATGAAAGGCAAAGGCCTCTAGATTACACTTATTTTACCAGAATAAAATATGATCATGCCTTGATTTTTAATTATTTAATTAGGACAGTAAGACCTGACTTAGCTTAGACAAAAGTCTAGTCTCTTAACAGAAATAATGTACAGTATAGAATATAAAGTCATAGTGCAGGGGAAAAAGAATTAATATTGTGTATGACTCTCATGAGCTTGGAGGACAGCATCCATACAGGTACATCTCTGCAATGACTCAAATAACTTATTAATAAAGTCATCTGGAACGGCAAAGAAAGCGTTCTTGCAGGACTCCCAGAGTCCATCCAGATTCTTTGGATTCATTTTCAACGTCCCCTCCCCCCCTATTATTGTCATGCTCAATAATGTTCATGTCTGGTGACTGGGATGGCCAATCCTGAAGCACCTTGACCTTCTTTGCTTTGGAACGTTGATGTGGAGGCTGAAGTACGAGAAGAAGTGCTATCCTGCGGAAGAATTTGCCCTCACCTGTTATGTTTAGGCTAATAATATTGAAAAAGGCTAAACGAGTGTATTGTTAAATCCCTAATAATTGGCATTTTAGCTTAAAAATAGCACTGAAATTTCAAACATACCTGAAATTATAATCTTTGGTGTGTCGGCCACAAAAGTAGATATTTTTTTCTGTGTTCCATGGAAGACAAATGTCATACATGTGCAAAACAACTTAAGAGTATGTAAATGACGACAAATGATAATTTTAAGGTGATTTACTATGTTGTTGAAGAAACAGGCCTACTTCACAAAATCGATATCTATCCTAATTTGCATACTTTATAGTGAATAACCGCTTCAGGACACGTTTTAACAATATGAAGGTGATGTCGAGAACAAGAGACAGCTGATGACACACCGCTGAGTGTATAAGGCCACAGCAAATTACAAACAGTGACAACCAATAATCGTCTGCATTCATGACCATCTCCCTGTCTGAACGCTTCAGCCTAAAGTGAGTCCCATGAGAGCATGTAAAACTCTCTCCTCTGGTCCATAGACACACACACCACCCTCCCTAATAAAGACTGATGCTCTGACGAAGTTCCTCGACGGTGCCGGGACGCACACACAGGTCAAGAGACACCTCTGCTGTTGCTCGACTCATCTTGACAGGCAGGTGACAGAGATTAATAGCCCCTCTATTGACTGACTAACTTGCAGTTCCTTATCGTTGGCTTGGCCCAAGTGCACAGCGCTGTTATTAGAGGTATAATTGCAAAGACATTTAAAGCGTTTTCCCTTCGGGGATGGTGGAATCCAATAAAGCTTTCATAAGAGCCAAGGCAAGACGAGGCATCACGCTCCCTGCGCACACACACAATGGCAACGGAGGGCGAAAGATGGGAGAGATCCTGTAAAATTGTCTGCATCAAGACAATAAGTGATTTATGGTGCATTGCACAACTCTGGTAAAGCTGATTTATTATAAACACACCAGGAGAATTTGTACATATGAAAGCTGTCCTGTCAGGTACTATGAGTAAACACACACACACACATAGGCAAACAGATGCACATATACAATATATATAAATATTGTAAGTATATATGTGTAGAGCATTCTGCCTTTTTCAAGGTTGGTAAACATGTACAGGTATCTGAAATAGTGTCTGCTCACTTGTTTTGATGGGTGTGTAGGTGGAAGATGAAACAGGGAGGGCTGCTGAATATGCAGGGATAATCTGGGCTCTAACTCGATTGTGCAGAAATGAAGTTAGCCACCTCAGGGGACTGAGAGCCAGGGGTCAGAACAGGCCGTGCCCTCGCTGTCAGCAAGCAGACAGGACGTGGGGGACACAGGGAGGCGATGACCCTTCTCTGTCCAGCACCACCAGGACATCACTGGCACCTGAGAGCAAACAGAAACACGGCATTTTACACCGACTCTGAAGCAACGATCCATCAAAAACAGAGCCTAGTCTGTAGGGATGAGAATCATTAAGAATTGAACAACTCCGCTTCCATAATAGTCACTGCAGATTAACAATGATTTTCTACTTTAAAATAAATAAATATTTAAAAAAGAGGAATGCAGCTTCATTGTCAAATAATATCATTTCAGAAATATATTTAAAACGATTCTTTTTTTTAATGACCTCTCAGCTAATTTAGAGGTAACAAATATGCAATCCATTCATAATTCACCGTAAAGAACACTAAACAAAGTATAATGTGGCAGTGTAATTTATTCCGGTTACACTTTATTACTTATAACAGTGTATTTATATTGATGTTATTAGTATAGTTACTTAGTATTAAGTAACAACATGTACTTACTATATGGTAAGTGATAGGATGTGTGTTATGATTAGGGATAGGTGCATATAACTATGAATAATTTATTGTTATTACCATAATGAGTACATAAAATTTTTTTATTCCCTTAAAAACAAAATGCATGCAATGTATGCAAATTCATATTTGAAAAAACTGTAAACTGATAAAACACAAAAACTATTACTTTTAGCTAAACTACCTGACAAAAGTGTAGTCGCCTATCTAAGTTTTAGGAACAACAATTAACTTGACTTCAAGTTGATCATTTGGCATCAGAAGTGGCTTATATGAAAGGCAAAGTCCTCTAGATTACGCTTATTTTACCAACATAAAATATGATCATGCCTTGATTTTTAATTATTTAATCAGGACAGTAAGGCCTGACTTTGTTTAGACAAAAGTCTTGTCACTTAACAGAAATAATGTACAGTATTGAATATATAGTCATGCTGCATGCTGACTTTAATAAAGTCATCTGGAATGGCAAAGAAAGCGTTCTTGCAGGACTCCCAGAGTTCATCAAGTTTCTTTAGGTTCATCTTTAATGCCTCGTCCTTCATCTTATCCCAGACATGCTCAATAATGTTCATGTATGGTGACTGGGCTGGCCAATGCTAAAGCACCTTGATCTTCTTTGCTTTCGGGAACTTTGATGAGGAGGCTGAAGTATGAGAAGGAGCGCTATCCTGCTGAAGAATTTGCCCTCTCCTGTGGTTTGTAATGTAATGGGCAGCACAAATGTCTTGATACCTCAGGCTGTTGATGTTGCCATCTAGTCTGCAGATCTCTCGCATGCCCCCATACTGAATGTAACCCCAAACCATGATTTTTCCTTTAAGCTTGACTGATTTCTGTGAGAATCTTGGGTCCATGAGGGTTCCAATAGGTCTTATGCAGTATTTGTGATGAATGAGATGCAGTTCAACAGATGATTCATCGGAAAAATCTACCTTCTGTCACTTTTCCAAATTATCAACTAGAAGACGAGTTATTATTTCTTGCTCTTACAACTGGGACTAACGACAAGACTTTTGTCAGGTAGTGTATATGCTGTGATGTGCAATCAATAAGTAACTTCACTGATTAGGTGTCACATTTGTTAGGTTTATCTGTTTGATTCGACTAAAAAAAGAAACAACTCATTTGAGTAATTTGTATGAGAGTCATTTGTAGCAGAACGGAACTACAGTGAGATATGATCCCATTGGTTGAATTGTATGTTTATAATTAATTGAAAATAATTTTCACCTATAATTCAGGTCCTTCCACCCACAATTAAACCACATCAATTGCATTGATTGATATTTGTTCACTAAAAAACTGATGTGTGATTTGTTTGGAAGTCTGACCACATTGGTTTTATTGTAAGCACTACAATGATTTTTTGATTAAAAAAAGGCTCATCAGAATAATTTTTAGCTGCAATGTAACTACACTCATAGCATTTATTCACAGAAGAGTCGTTAGTTCCAAACTCAAACTATACATATTTTACACTGCTAATGTTGTCTGTGTTTAGCCCTTGTGACATCCACTGAACTAAACTGCTGTAAAAATGCATTATATATATATATATATATATATATATATATATATATATATATATATATATATATATATATATATATATATATATATATATATATATTTATGTATAGTTTTTTTTTTTTTGCATAAATCTGTTAATCAACCTTATTAACAGATTAATTAACCGATTTTTGCAAAAAAAAAAAAATTGTCAAAAAATATTTATCTGATGCATTTTTACAGCAGTTTAATTTAGTGGATGTTTTCAATATAACAAAAGGGTAGTACATTTGCCCAGAGTGTATCACTGAGTTGAGAAAAGTATTTTCTCAAAATATGTGTCAAAAATGTGTCACCAAAAATCATTCTGCTAGCTAAAACACAGAAAAACAAGATGAATTCAACCCCTGTGTTACAGAGAAAGATACAGGAGGTCTTTTTTACCAACAGTGATCAGATTGTATAACCAAAGTCATACCAGATGAAATTGTGCTGAACTGAATTAGATATTAGATATGGACAAGTGTTTACTCGTTGTTTTTGGAACTAAGGTGTGCAGTATGAAATGCAATTTTATTATTGTTTTTATATGTAAGTAACTTATTTATTTTTAGTATGGAGAGCTCTGCTGTGACATGTGAATTTCCCTTCGGGGATTAATAAAGTCAAACTAACTAACAAACAAACAAACAAACAAACAAAAAAGCTATGGCCAAATTAAGATGCAAAATCACCCCATAGTGGAGGAAACATCGCCAACAGTACATAAGGGTTAAAACAGTAAACACACATAAACAGTGTTCTCTGAACAAGCAGTGCAAGACACTTTGTGGATATACAGTAAGTGCATAAAAACCTGTTCCCTGTTCCAAATCTTACTATACGATACAGTATGTGGTTCTAAATATAAACAGGTTGTGTAAATAAGGCTCACAGGGACCCAAGAGCAGACAGTCTTGTCATCCTGTGGTTTAACACACACTCCACTGAGCTGCAAGCACATTTCCCAGGCATCAGTGGAAACGTGCACGCTCGTCTAATTTCCATGTAATCTAGTTAGACTGTTCCGACCTTGTCACACTCTTCACCACTGTCATTCTGCCACTGACAGGAGGTGAAACGCCTGGTATTAATGTAATAAACTAGATGGGCGTCTGAACTTATGTGAGGTGTACGCAGAGGGAAACTGAGAAGTGGGCTGGGACAAACAAAGTGCCGAAATTTGTGCAGACTGCAACCTCATGCTTGAGCCAAGACAGACATAATCAATCAATCTCAGGGTGTCAGGGCTTGTAGTTTTGGCTGCTCCCTTGGTGCAGTGGCTGTCAAATCTTGTCTTTTCTTCTCACCTCAGACAGGGATTTGTGTTTGAAGGGTAAACTGAGCCACCTGAGGTCAAAAGCAGATCAGTAATGTCATAAGTCAAAGTGCAAATTTATTGGCGGTACAATAAGCCAATCTAATAGCAATGATTGACTAAACAGTTTTATTACAAGTAATATCACTGTTGTTTTATTACTCTGAAAAAACTGATCCTGCAGAAATCAGGAGAAAGCTCTTTCTATTTTAGGAGAATTGGAGCAGCTCCTGTTCTCAAAGCTCTATATATTGTTTGTATAGCACATTTAAAAACAACTAATGTTGACCAAAGTGCTTTACAAATCAACCAACACACAAAACTTTTATATGTAAACATTCAAATTAATTTGAATCAAATACAAGAGACAGAAATTTATTTTTTAAAATGAGATTTAAAAGCATCAGGGGAAGACCATGACCTGATATATAAGGGCAAACCATTCCACAGACGAAGGGCTGCAACAGAAAAAGCCCTGTCTCCTTCTGATTTTGATTGAGACTTGGGAACAACTAGCTGAACCTGCTGTGCTGACCGAAGAGGCCTAGATGAAGTATGCCAGTAAAAAGCTCCCCAATGCAAGCAGGTGCCAGACCATTCAAACCTTCAAAAACGAATAACAATAACTTGTTTTTGATATATTGATACAACTGGTGAAATACAAGCAATTTTTTTAGTCCTACACTGTAAAACCCAAAATATTAAGGTAATTCAAACTATTTAAATCAACTAATCCTAATGAGTACTGTGAACTTAATCCATTTGAGTAAACGAAGCAATTTAAGCACAGTAAAACCTAATAAATGAAAAGAACTCAAACCAACTGAGTATTGTAAAACCCAATAAGTTAAGGCAACTTAAACCGTTTGAGGAAACCGACTGCTACAAACCACTTGAGTTAAAAAAACTAATTTATGAGTACTGTGAATTTACTCCATTTAAGTTGAAGTAATGAGGTATTTAATTATCTTTAACATTGAGTTTAAAACACTTTTTACATGAGTAGAATTAACTTTCAGTCAATTTTGAGTTAATTACATTGGGTTTTACAGTGTAGTTAAAAGCCTAGTGGTTGCGTTGTGCAAAATCCTTACAACAGACAGAAAGGGCTTCAGTTTAGCAATGTTCTTTAATTGATAGAAACCACTTTTGACTACTTTGCTTGTCAAACTTTAACTCATGTGGACAATATGGACATTAGATATTATAATTTATTATATTATAAGATAATATATATTCTTTGTCATGTCAGATTTTTTTATAAAAATGATCTTAAATAACTTTTACTAAATTTAGAATCTTTTAAAATATAAAATAATAAACCTGTTTATGATAAATCAAAGTTAGATCAGGACATGAAATTTCATTTGGAGTTACTTAGCAAAAATGTATGATTTTCATGAACTTAATATAGTCATGGTCATGAACAATACAAAAAATATTTCAGAATAAAGGACATGATGATTAGTGGTGGCAAGAGTACTAAAAAAATCATACTTAAGTAAAAGTACCATAACTTACCTAAAAATGGAAGTAGAGTAAAAGTATGTGTTGTGAATATTACTGAAAGTATGAGTAAAAAGTGGACCTTTCAAAAGTACTCAAGAATAGTGAGTAGTGAGTGTTACGCTGTAAAAAGCTGATGCATTTACAGGTAATTTGTGGATGTGTGTAAAAGTAACATTATGTAGTTATTTTCCAGCAGGCACACAATGTCATAAGACATTAATATTAGGTTATATATAGGTTGTAAAGTCAGGTGACCAAAATTCAATGTCTAGCCAGTGTCTAAGGACAATATTAATGTGATGTCCAATAATGACATCAAATGACATTGATATTTGGTTTACTGTACGTTGTGTTAGAAACTGACCAAAATCCAATGTCAATCCAACATCTTAAACCAATGTCTTATATGCGTCAAAAACTGACATTTATTCCTCAGGTATGGCAACCAAAAGAACAACATCTGATAGACGTCATAGTGGTTACGTCCACTCAACGTCAAGCTATAATATCATTAGACGTTGATATTTGGTTGACTTTAGGTTGGCCATTGGACATTGACGTCAGCCTGATATTGGGCTCTGATGTCAACCGGATTTTCATTTCTAAACAAAATGCAACATCCTCATGACGTTGGGGCATCATCAATATTAATCTGATGTCATGTTGACGTCTTGTGCTTGCTGGGTGTTTAAGGCCATTTCGGTCATCATACAGTAAGCACCTGTCTCTGGGTTAATGCGTGTAAAGATTTTGGACATCTTCTTGGTCACTTAACGCTTCCAAACAGTTTGCTGCAATCATAAATCACCCATGTCTTGAGGTAGCTCATTATGATGCGATTTACCTTCTATGTGCGATTTGATTGGACAGGAATCACAGGAATGATTTTTCTAATTATCATAGACAAGGAATAATAAAGTAGTGACTGAAGGTTGAAGCAAAGTAATGGTGTAAAAGTATAAGTACAGCACTAAAAATGTACTCAAGGGAAAATACACATTTTAAAAACTACTTAGCAAATTACAATTTCTAAGAAAAAAAACTACTCAATTACAGTAATTTGAGTATTTGTATTTTGTTACACCACTGATGATGATTAAGACTTGTACACTTGTGTGTACTCAAAATATAAGGAAAATTGTGTCATTCATTCATTTTCAGCTTAGTCTCTTTATTCATCAGGGGTTGCCACAGCGGAATGAACACCTAACTTATCCAGCATATGTTTTACACAGCAGATGCCCTTCCAGCTGCAACCTAGTACTGGGAACCACCCATACACTCTCATTCATACTCACACTACGGCCAATTTAGTTTATTCAGTTCACATATCTCACATGTCTTTGGACTGTGGGGGAGACCGGAGCACCCAAAGGAAACCCACACGAACAAGGGGAGAACATGCAAACTCCACACAGAAATGCCAACTGACCCAGCCGGGACTTGAACCAGTGACCATCTTCAGTTAACCACTGAGCCACCGTGCCACCCAAAAATGTATCATTTTATGATATAAATATATTTGACATGTATAAATCCATTCCACAAAATTCCACATGCTGACTGTGCATTCTGTCTGAGGTTGCTTATTTACTCAGAAACAAAAACAAACTCAAAGATACAGTCAGAGTGTATTAAGAGTCCAAAAATGACCTTTAACTGCAACTCTGTGATACACATAATGAAGAACAAGCAAGTAGGAAAGGGTTTGATAATGCTGTAGGAGATATAACAAGTACAACGACACACACACACACACACTCACACGCACACACACACACACACACACACACACACGCACACACACACACACACACACACACACACACACACACACCAGTATACAGTAACACAACATCAGCCTTATATCATATCAGCATTGTAGTTGAGGTACTGCAGATCCCCACAGGAATCCCTCTCAGCCAGAGAGACTGACAGAATCGCACATTTTCAGAGATGTGAAATAGAGGGCAATTGTCAATGCCAAAGCTTCCTGAAAAACAGCCTGTTAAGGAGCTCTGCAAATGAGTCTATCAACACTCACACTCACACTCACACACACACACACACACACACACACACACACGCACACACACGCACACAATCTCTTCGAGGTGAGACAGATGGACAGTCAGTCTGGTCCAATGTTTATAGTATATCTTCATACATCTTAAGGCAAAAGCCTTGAGGCATCAGTGAGAATCATTTATTCACCCTCCCAAAGATGAAGGCGATATCATTTAGCGTGTTCAGTGATGATGTCTTACTTTTATTATTGCTATCTTCCAATACCCCATGCAGCCTACAGGAGGTGCCTTTTCACTGTGCCCACTTTTTCTGGCCACTTTATTAGGTACACCTTTTCAATAATCTCTAATCAGCCAATCATATGGCAGTACCACAATGCTTTTATGTGTGCAGACGTGGGCAGAATGATCACAATGATAAAGTAAGGACGATTTAAGAGTCCTTGGACATGGCATGATTGTTTGTGAATGTGACAGATGGGCTAATCTTGTCAGAGTTGTGTGTTTCTCATGTGTAGTGTTCCATATGTTTTTGTTATGTCGTGATATCTGTGTTCTGTTTTCCCACTGTTTGTTAGTGTTTATTAGTTCCACCTGTGTCTAACCTCTGTTTGTTATCAGTTAAATCATGTTGTGTATTTATAGCCCTAAGTTTTGTTAGTCATTTGTCTGGTATTGTATCGTCTACACCCTTGTCGTTCCTGAGTTTCTAAATTCTTGTTCCTTGGCCCTTTAAGTCTGAGTAAAATCCATCTCTAAAACAATAGATTTTAAAATGTGGTAGGAAAATCAACTGCAGAAAAATATTTATGAATGATGTTGCATTAGAAAATTTCATTTAAATGTGTTTATTGATTTGATACAGTTCAAATAAAGCCTATCAAAAAATAAGAATAAAAATCACTCACTTCTGACGCTTGCATGCTATTGTCCTATGTGCTGTATCGTGTCTGTAGCCTACGCACTGCATACATTCTTCTGAGAAAATGCTCACGACTGAACATGTTAAAAGAAAAACTTCTTCACAGTCATCACAAAATGAATGAAGGCTTTATGAAGCGGCTTTGTGTTCCTTGTTCGCAATAAGGTCTGGCCTTGCGGAGAAGCTATGTCTATTGTTCTGTTCACATTAGTTGCCCCCTGGCATCACTGCAATGAGAAAAGTGTAAGAAAACCTCACCTATACCCATCAAATCTTATGAACAGCTGAGCTTCCCCTCCCTGCTACTCCTACTCAATCATAAACACACACACACACACACGCCAGCAGATGTAGGAAGCAAGTGGGAGATATATAAGTGAATAAAGTGATAGAGCGTGGAAGCTCGGATAAGGTGAGGAGAGTAAATGAAAAAGAGAGAAGGATGAAGAACAAGTGATAGACAACGAAGAGGAACAAGATAAAGGAAGAAACACAGGTCAGATAAACAAATAGTACATGCAATATATATATATATATATAATTCTGTGAATCAAATTATTTATTTGTATCCAATAAATTACAAATATTTTGACATTGAAGAAAACCCTCTCCTGACCTTTTTTATTGAACGCACATGGAATTGATTAGATATTTCAACATTGTGTTGTTTCGAGCAAATTGGTTCTTCCGGTTTAAAAAATATATTTTTTTAAAGCTACGTCATGGCAATGAGATCATTATGTAAATTCCAGCGTGGAGATTGGCTGTCTGTACCAGCTGGTACAAAGTGACGTCACCAAGTTTTTAGCACACCTGTTCATTAATTCAAGAGAAAGACTTTGTTTGGACCAATCAGCGCGCTCTATTGTGAATGAGAAGCAACTTCATTAATTTACATGATATAGCTTTGAAGACTCTTTTTACCTGTTACAGTGTTCAGAGAGACGTCACGTTGTGTTTCCAACCGTAATTAAAACAAGTGGAAGAAGAATTGTTTGGAGACATGGGCCGTCAGTGTTGCATTTATAAATGCACCATAACGAAGGTTTTGTTTCCATATTCCTGCGATGAGAGCACAGTTCGCGTGTGGATCCACATTTGTGGATTACGGTGGTCTGCTAACACGTGACAAAAATACGTTTGTGAAAGCTTTCCACATCTGAAAAATGGTGAATTTGGATTTCTTCTTTTTAAAAAAGACACGGTTCCAGTTGGTGTTGATTGTCCTGTTTCTATGGATTTGGTAAGTGTGTGATCAGCATCTTTATGTTTATTCAAATTGCAAAGTTAGTAAGTATTGTACAGTACTCTTTGTTTTTAAAGACATACCTTAATCAAAATGATTTAGTTACTGAGTTTACAGTAATATCACTACAATATTATGGACTGCATTTGCATCTGTGTTTGTGTTGCCGGTATGAAAATTAGCTGTAATGCACGTAATAAAACTCCCCTTTTTATGCAAACCCTTCCCTCTTTTGCCACTCGACACTCCCACCTAAACAAAGCTGGACTCACCCATTTTCCTTTTTTTCAAACTAGAGGTGTAAAAAAACACTCTGCTAAGACGGGGGGAGGGGGGTTCGTGGCCCTTTAAGTTAATCGTTTTTACAAATTTAAGCAGATTGAATATAAAACAATTAGGTTGTCTCAAAAACAACTTAAGAATTTAGTTATTTCATAATTGTGTTGTGTTCTGGGCGGAACCAATGGATAGTCTGGATACTTTATTTGAGCATGCCTGATATATAAAACCCATGGGTCAGTGTCCACTTTACATAAATGACTCACACAGTGCAGTGTCAGCAGTGTTTACAGTTTCAGGGTGAGACTGTAGTAGCATGAGTGCTGTTCACAAGACTATTGATACTTCAAATGTGAGCAAAGCATCTCTAATATACAGTATATCATCAGAACTAGTAAAAATCTCAACATTGACTAGTAGCGTTACTTTTTAACTCTAACACATCTTTTCATTTAGCCTTTAAGGTCACTTTTAGGACAGCAAATGCACGGATGTTCTTGTACACTGTAGAGCAATGAAACTTAAAAAAGGCAGCATTTAAAATGTCCACCTTCACTGCTATTTGTGCTGAAGGTGATCTAGATCACTGTCCCTGTTTGCCCGCTGACCGAAGACTCAATTAAAGCTCAGAGCTCACTAGTGAAGCACCCCGGCCATCAGACCAGCTAATTAAACTACAAGCACTTACCATGGGAGTTAATGGCCTTCAATTATGAATGAAGGGCTGAAAGCTCAATCAGTGGGTTGAATGAAAACCTTGCTGGTCACAAAAGGCCACAACGTCCTCCCTGATCCTCAACACCCAAAAACGCAGCTCTCGTTTTGCTCAAAAGAGAGAGAGAGAGCGGGAGAGAGAGGAGAAAGAAAAAGTGTGCAAAGACCAGAATCAGCCAATTTGAGCAATAATTAAACATTATTGTTGATATAATTGTCCTGTTTTGTTGGATGCTGGTTACTCACAAATCAATGATGAAGTGCTTGACTTGCTTTGCCTGATTGCGCACCCTTCCGAGATTTCAAGAGGAGAGAGAATGATTTCTGCAAAAAAGATTTAGATTTAAAGGGATGATTCTTTAGTTTGGTTTCCATAGCGTATTGTCCATAGTGTCTGTGATGGGTTGTGGCTGGAAGGCCATCTGCTGTGTAAAACATATCCATAAACATAATACACATGAATAAGTTGAAGGTTCATTCCGCTGTAGCGACCCCTGATTAGAAAAGGGACTAAGCCAATAAGAAAATGAATGAATGAATGAATTCAATGCTAGCATCTGTTAATTTTGTAGAAAATAAATGGTTTTAATTACCTTTTTGAATACTTTTTAATTTAAAATATTTTTTTTATCTAACTTGTGTTAATGTCACAGACTGTTTGAAACCCATTGGTTAAACTAGGTATTGTATTCATGGAAAACAAACGCAAGCGCAGGTTGCCAGATTGACGACCAACAGGAACGAGTCTTGAGCCTAAAGGCAGATTTAAATCATGTTCTATATAAAAGCAATGGCACATGATAGAAGGAATATTTGCCATATTAAAAGAAGTATTTGTCCTAACCAACACCTTGAATTAATATATTAGAAATGGCTCCTATTTCTTGCAGCTGAACAACAGGATAAACTGACAATGATCACCTCAGGTACACCTCATGTGCTTTATTCAGTGTTAAATGCTAATAATGTGAGTTTGAATGCCATTTTACATGACATTTATTACCATACTACAGAAAGCAGCAGCAGATAGTTCACCTCAAATAAAATAAACCATTTGAAATTGAACTTCAGAGCTGTGATTCGAAATAAAGCGCATATCAGTGATTCAGCATGTACATTTAATCATGTTAAAGAGGATTAATGTTTATTAATTAGATTATATACCTTATTATTTTGTGAGTAGGTGCATAATCCGTGCTTCTGAATGGCTGTATTTAAATTTCTGTCGTGTTTCGTCTAGTGCAAACAGCCAAATTGCTTATCACTGCAAATTTTGACAGGTAGCCTGTTGTTAGGATACTGGGTTACAATATAACCTGATCAAATAATGTTTACGTTCATAATATTTATATTATTTGCTAATTAATAACCTCATGTGGAACTCTGAATCTGCATCTCATTTCAGAGTTTGCTACTGTCCACCGGAGGTAGCATTTCGGTCACAGACACATGCTTTGAGAGCCTTCAAGACTGAATGAATGAAATACGTGTTTTTCCAACAAGGAAAAACGTTTTTCACATTTTCAAAGCAGAGTATCTGACTTCAGCATTGGTTTTCAGATAAACAGAATGTTCACATCGCATGTTTCTTAAATATCTGCAAACATATTACGATAATTTTATGCTTTAGAAGAGTCAAAAATTTACATACAGCACCTTTAAATGCTGTAAAATAAGCCTTAAAAGTACTAAATGTTTAGTGAAACCATGCAGAAACCATGCAGAATATATGCTAATTTTGTTGCATTTGTGCCATGCAGTTGACCATGTCAATTTTGCAATGTTTGTCCAAACTGTGGTGACAACCAATTGGTGCTGAAAAAGGGGGGTTTAAAATTAGCCCAAATCTGCCAAATGCCACTCCTGAAACTTTAAATAGTAAAAGGCACATTTTTCATAATGGACTGCTAAACGGCTCAAAAACAGTTGTAATACTTCCAGATGCATGTATACTTTATAGCTTTCTTTAGACATTATCATCTAGAATGCAGTCTGTTGTGCCGGTGTCTGCACCTTTTACAAAAGACTGAATGTGTATGAAGCAATGATAGCAGATAACAGCTCACCATCCTGAGCCATTACTTAAGAACAGCATGATCCCATACAGACCAGTGACAGAAAAAAGAAAGAGAAAGCATCAGAGTGAGTTAGAGAGAGAGAGAAAGAGGGGAAAAAAAGAAGGCTGACCTGGACTAAGGTTGGTCTCCTCATTAGAGAAGACCACCCACCTCAACCCAAACTGGAGAGCCCTTTAAAGACAACATCAAATGAAAGAGCTCTCCATCACATTTCTGGCTCAAATGCACCCACGTGGAGTGCCCTCTGTTTGAGGATGCCCCATTGTGCCCAGGACGATCCAAACACACTCTATCGGACACACACACACACACACACACACAAACAAACATAATTCAATATGGCTGACTTTGCATTAAGTGTTTGAAAGGTCACACAGCATTATGAGCCATACTTATCAAAACATCCAATGCATGTTCAAATCTTTCATCTTCAGCAATATGGAAGATCTGTGCAAATATCTTAGCAAGACTATAGAATACACTTGTATAGTTTTGAACATGGCAAAGTGTAACAGTCAATATGGAGAATAAAGCCCCACCTACTGGTACAGGAGCCAATCATCAATCACTATTCACCTTATTCTTTGCCGACCAGCGGGCGCAGCTATTTTAATCTTTTTGGCTCGAGACTTCCAGTCTCATTCACTTCCATTCATTTTTAGATGTTAAAAACTGCTCGTTACGTTGCTTGATGTTGCAAACTGATATTTTCTTATCATATTATTCTACTTGGTCTGTATAGTAATGCAAACATTTGTTTGTAGAGCAAGTAGTTTGACCGTTTTCTGCCGTTTATTATTCCTAGTCATTTCTCCCATAGGGAACCTAATCGGAAGTTCTAAAACAATCGTGAAAACAGGCGCACTTCCGCATTTTAGAATAAGGTCAATAGACTGACGTTTTTCCAGGGAGAAGCTCGGACCAGACATGTGCTTTTATGACCGTTTCTGTGGTCAACAAACACACTGGAATCTCACCAAATACTTGTTTCACAGACATAAGAATTATTTTCTCATAAAGCTTGAAACCTGTACTTTTAAATGAACCAATTACCCTTAAAAAAGGCTTTTTGGAGAATTTGTTTCCCCAATGTGACAGAATGCCTGAGCATAATGCCCGAGAGGCATTTCAAAGATTTTAAAGACACTTTGCAATAAGTCCCTCACTCACTATGCTTCGGCTTAGTCCCTGAGGTCGCCACAGTGGAATGAACCACCAATTACTCTGCCAATGACACCAACTGTCTTTTTGAATCAGTTTTGATATTTTTCACCCTCATTCAACCAGTTGAACAGAAGTGTTTTGTTTCAGTATCAATGTTAATATCCTCTTCTCAATTATCCGAATCTCAATAAAACAAAATCAACTAACACGATTCTATAAAACAAAATAGACTCAAGATCTAACTTAGTTTATCTTAATAATATACTTGCTTTGAAATTTCTCTGTAATTTACGCATCAACTGTGACTTTTTCAAAGTTTTGTGGAGTTACCTTCGATCGCTGAAACAACTGAAAGGCCAATGCTATCTCACGTCAATTCGTAACTTTTTGATTTAGTGGCTAACTTGTATGAAATTGTACGATCTCATTCATAAATTTAGTACAATTTGCTTATCCCCCAATGATGGTTGGGTTTAGGGGCGGGGTTGGGTGCCACGCCTCCTTTTTTTGAAATCATACATTTTCATACGGCTGAATGCTAATTACCAACTAAATTGACAAAATGTAAAATAGTTAAGTTTCCTTGTGAGATCAGGCTGGATTGGCTGATTCATCTTTACAGTGAAATTCAATAATTTAGTAGGTTCAATTTTACAGCAGCATATTTAAATATATGTAAATGAAATTGAAATAATATTTTTTATTTTACATATAAAATGACAGACGTCCTTCCAGCCGCAACTGGCACACACGCACACACACTACTGTGAATTTAGTTTACCCAATTCACCTATTGTGAGGGAGCCGTAGGTGAAGACATGGAGGTTTATTAAATAAACAGCGTACATCAAACACAGGCAGAATCGTAATCGTAAATCAGGCAAAGTGAAGCAAACAAAGAAGCAGCCAAAAATGCAAACAAGGCAGAGTCTAAAATCCAAAGAGCAGTTGTCAAAAAGGCACGCAAAAAGGTTATAACACAATGGCAAACACAACGCTTGGTAAGGCAGTGAAACTGGCAAAACTTCGCAAAGAACAGAAATAAACAGTGTGCTTATATATGATGGCTACCAGGAAGTACCACAGAGGAAGTACGCAGTCAATATTTGTGAGAGCGCTCCCTCTGGTGGGCGGATGATTTTGGGGGACAAGCCACCAAAAAGCTTCCTAAAAAGCAATTATATTAGACAATTGTAACAACTCTCCACAGAAATGCCTTTTGGATTCAATGCCGGGACTCAAACCTGTGACCTTCTTGCTGTAAATCGACAGTGCTAACCACTGAGCCACCTCTATACATTCCAATTTCAATATACAGTATTATGCAGTCTATTTCACACTTGAAAGTTTATATAGCTCCATATTTCATATTAGTATTTTAGTTATTTTAGCTCCACAACAAATTCTAGAAATTGTACAGTATTCAGGCCAGAAAATTGATTTAATAACTTCATTAAAAAACAAACAGAAATGATTGTGACAGATAAACAACATTTACAAAATACATCAAGCCTAAACAAATTAAAGCAAAACTGAAATTAGCAGCATCTCACGTGCTTCTCTTATTTGCCACAAATGTGAGCTCACTTGCTTGATGTTAATTGTATTACTGAAATACATCACAGCATGTTTTAGACGATAAAAAAAAGAAAATTGTGGTAAGAGCTGTTAGCAGCATCTGAGTCATATTATCAATGTGAAAGAATTCTATAGGAGCCAAATATGGGATTATTTAGCACATCCTTGAATGCTCTATAAGTCACATTAATTAAAAGTGAAATAATGTAGATGAAATGCTTGTGTGAAGACATATTACTCTTGATTTTTAATGTCATGCATGAGCTATGTGTTACGTGACCAATAGCATTCTTCAATGAAATATTTAAAAAGGCATAATAAATAAGCAGAAGATTCACTGAAATCCTACTGAGTATGACAAAAAAAAAAACAAAAAAAAAAAACACAGGACCATTTACCTAGCATGAAAAGACTGAAAATTGAATCAGTGCAGCTGAGAGTGAATGACAGCACATGCTGGACAGAAAGATCACTTTCACTCCAACTTAAACTCACATAAGAGAAAGTAAAGAGAGAAAGGCAGAACGAAAAGTTGAGAGAGTGAGAGAGAATGCAAATGAGCGGAAGAACCACTGAGCTCAGCTTTAGTGGTAAACGAACATCTGAATTCCTCATGGAAGCCTTTTATATTAATGATAAATAGAAAAATAAATGCTATTAAGTTCTGTGTTATAATAACCATTGTACAAATGAGCGAATGTGTGTTTTTCCCCTCATTACATAACTCGTCAGGATGACTTCCTCATCAGGAAGTCAGGCGCAAATAAAAACAAGTGGCACTTTCTGCAAATTGGGTACAAAACAGAGCCTGAAACTCTTTAAAAATGAAGCATTTTGTCAACAAATGGTCATTACTCAACCTTCAGAAAATGTTTGTCAGCCTCAGTGAGTCAAACTAAACATGCTGTGTTTTATTTGTTATTCATAAGAACACTTTTGCTAACATTTGGGAATGGTTAAAACTGTTTAAACTGTAATTTGTGACAAAATAAACAGCAGATGAACCTGTAAATGTTTTGTAAAATAAAGCATTTTCATTAAAAATGCAGAATGGCTATCATGATTGTACTCTATCACTTTATTGACCCTTTATATATCTACAGTTTCAGACATAAAATTATGAGACAACTTATATTTCTCATAAATTAAATAATTGCTTTTAAACTGCAAAACAATGGCCCGGGAAGAATGTTTTGTTCAATATGTTTAAAACTGCTTTTTCATCCTAGGTTGCTTTTTCATTTATTTCAGTATGCTGACTATTTTATGTGTTATTTAAAACTACTTCCTATAAGCAAGGACGAATTAAATGAATCAAAAGAGAGGGCAAACAAGTACAAATTATAAATAAATTCTGCCAAATAAATGTTGAATCCTGTAAAAATGTAAATTTAAGAGTTCACACTTACACCACCTGACAAAAGTCTTGACGCCTATCCAAGTTTTAGGAACAAATAATAACTTGACTTCTAGTTGATCATTAGGTATCAAAAGTGGCTTATATGAAAGGCAAAAGCCTCTAGATTACGCTTATTTTACCAAAATAAAATATGATCATGCCTTGATTTTTAATTATTTAATCAGGACAGTAAGGTCTGACTTTGCTTAGACAAAAGTCTTGTCACTTAACAGAAATAATGTACAGTATAGAATATAAAGTCATGGTGCAGTGGAAAAAGAATTAATATTGTGTATGACTCCCATGAGCTTGGAGGACTGCATCCATACATCTCTACAATGACTCAAATAACTTATTAATAAAGTCATCTGGAATGACAAAGAAAGCATTCTTGCAGGACTCGCAGAGTTCATCAAGATTCTTTGGATTCATCTTCAATCCCTCTTCCTTCATCTTACCCCAGACATGCTCAATAATGTTCATGTCTGGGGCCTGTGCTGACCAATCCTTAAGCACCTTGACCTTGAGGCTGAAGTATGAGAAGGAGCGCTATCCTGCTTATAAACCCCCTGTGGTTTGTAATGTAATGGGCAGTATAAATGTCTTGATACCTCAGGATGTTGATGTTGCCATCCACTCTGTAGATCTTTCACACGCCCCATTACTGAATGTAACCCCAAACCACGATTTTTACTTCACCACACTTGACTGATTTCTGTGAGTTTCTTGGGTCCATGCGGGTTCCAATAGGTCTTCTGCACTATTTGTGATGATTAAGATGCAAATCAACAGATGATTCATCAGAAAAATCTACCTTCTGCCACTTTTCCATAAGGTCAACTAAAAGTCAGGGATTGATGACAAGACTTTTGTCAGGTAGTGTAGATATTTCTTGACGCTATTAGCAGCTTTTTTGGCATGCTGTCCAGGGAGGGAACCCTGAGCTTGAAGATAATTGAGCCCAGGGCTCCTGCCAGGTTCTTTTTTTTAGCATGTAGGGGGGTCCGAGATCAGGTAGGTCTTGAGAGCTTCCCTTTTTATATAGTCTATTTATAGTAGGTAAATTCCTACTAGGTAGGTAAAATATAGTAAATTCCTCTCAGTCTATAATCCTCTCATGTAATATTTGTCAGCTCCCATGGATATATATCTGTGTGTTTACATGTTAACATGGCATTTGATTTCCCATCCACACTGAGAGTGATATTGCTTCTGTTGTTTAATGTTTTTTCCTCCAGCTTTGAACTTCACAGGTCTGCCGACTCCAATTTCCTCACAGTCAGGAGCAAGAGAGTTTTTACAGAAGCTCAACACCTGTTGTTTGTTTGGCTTACACAACAGCATGCATCATCACAGACGAACCTGTGGCACTTCCAACCACTCCATCACACCCCGATCTCACTCTTTTCCTCTTTATCTGTTTTTCCATCTGAGATGCTACATTTTCTCTGCAGCTTTCTACTCTGCCAACACTCTCATTTTCAGCCATATGTGTAGAGATGAACCAATCAACTGGTCAAAAATCTGAACCGAAAAAAATTTGCTCCAAACATGCAATTGGCAACTAGGCTTTTTTAACAGTATATGTCTTTGCATCCTGAAGTCTGAAATTTTCTGAAAGTTTACTTTAGGATGTCTGTGGCTCAGTTTCATACTTTGCTATAGTGGTACTGCAACCACATATTTTAAAAAAAGTCCACCAATTTCTGTGAATTTCTGATCTTGAACAGAGACTGGCAGTTTGTCTAAGGTACGGAGACTCAGACAGACACACACTAAAGTTTTTTCAAAGTCAATTTCCCAAACGCCATTTTGGATTTTGCTTTTCGCTTGAACGGCAGCCCTGATTCGTCAAAATACCCCTCAAAACACCTTTTCGAATGCAAAAAACTTTTGAAAAAATTTACCTCAATTAGTTTTTTTTTTTTTATGACAAGCAATTCACACAACATAAAACAAAAATTATTTTATTTATTTATCTATTTTTTATTTCCAGGTTCTGCTGGTTGCATTTCATGAATTTTCATTGCCAATCTTAAGCCAACCGTAATCGTTTGCTTTGGTTCAATTTGGAATTTGCAGAGCCCAGGGGATCAGAGTGAGCCCTCCAGCTTGGCCCCACCCTGATCCAAATGAATTTTTTTAAAGTGTGAAAATTATGGATGGAAATTTAGGATCCGGTGTGCAATAACCTTTAAAAAATTTGTTTGTTACTGGACTTGAATGCAAACGCACATAGGATATTCCCAAATTGTAAGCAAATTAACAATATTTGACCTCATTTCCTCCTTGCGCAATGTTTTCAACATTAAAAAATTAAAATTGTCTGAAAAAGACTTTTGCATTTTCATTATGTTTCATTAGGTTAGCTTTATTATGTTTTATTATGCTCATGTTTAGTCGATGATTTGGAGTGTTATGTGCTTCAAAATAACTGAAATCATGAATACAATAAAGGCTACAATTAACTCATAACTACTGTGATGTGATGCCATGACACATGATTAAATGCATGTTTTCCATGTTAATAAGAGTTTTTGTCCTGACCGGCCATAATAGTGGCATACAAAGTGTCTATTTTAAAAAACAGTTTCAGTTTCTGCTACATAGTGGCTGAAAAACAACATAAGCTACCTTGAAAATGATAACCAGAGGTACTTATGTGCTTTATTCAGTGTTTAAATGTTTCTAACGTAAATTTGATCACCATTTCAACACCAATTGACATTAATAGCCATACTGAAAGCACGAGCAGATAGTTTACCTCAGATATTGAAAATAAAATAACCAGCTAACATATAGTTAACCCCCTCACGTTCTAGCAGTCTGCCCATGGTATGCTGAACCATTAGTAGGGCCAGACAGAATCTGTGGACATTTTTTGCTATTTCTGCAGAGAGTTTTGTTAAAAATCTGCAGATTTATGTGGAAAGATTTTAGGAGGATCAAAACCAAAAACTTAAAATATGAAATAAAAAGAATACCTTTTCCAATTTTATTTATTGTTTACAATGCAAATTCAATTAGATCCACTTATTTGGTAAACAAAGCAAGTCTCTTGTATAATACATCTACTAAAAGACAGAAAATATTACTTTACAAACTGTATTGTAAAAAAATCATACAAATTTTTTCATTTTAATATTATTATCATTCATTCATTTTCTTTCCGGCTTAGTCCCTTTATTAATCCGGAGTCGTCACAGCGGAATGAACCGCTAACTTATCCAGCACATGTTTTACGCAGCGGATGCCTTTCCAGCCGCAACCCATCTCTGGGAAACATCCATACACACTCACTCACTCACACACTTACCAATTCACCTGTACCACGTCTTTGGACTGTGAGGGAAACCGGAGCACCTGTAGGAAACCCACGCGAACGCAGGGAGAACATGCAAACTACACACACAAACGCCAACTGACCCAGCCGAGGCTCGAACCAGCGACCTTCTTGCTGTGAGGCAACAGCACTACCTACTGCGCCACTGCGTCACCCCATTACTATTATTATATCACTCAATATTAGTGAAATTATTTGAAAACTGAATAAACATAACTTTACCCACATTTAAACGAGTAAATACATACACTCAAAGATGGGCTCAAAATCTACAGAAATCTGCGGATTTGTGCATGCACAGATTCTGTGTAGGCCTAGCCATTAGTTACAGAAACACAGGAATGGGTTAAACATAATTTTTAAAAGATGTAAACATGTAACCACTGACATCCATACTAGGAAAAATGAATATTTTGGAAGTCAATGATTACAGATTTTCAGCTTTAGTGTTTAACTAAAATGAATGATGACACTATTTACATTTTTGGGTGAACTATCCTTTAAAAATTGAATATGCCATAAAAAATTTAAACGGGTGTATGGCATGAGAATATGAAACTCAATAATGATTATTTACACACACATGCAAACACACTGTGTCAAATCAGGTGCAGAGCACTTACCAAGAGTTTTCCCAGCACCCCCTGCAGCAGACTGTGCTCTCCCTATGGCAGGCTGTAGGGTAGTGAAGGTCGTGGGGTGGTTGGTCTGGTCCGGGTATCGAGGGACAGAGGCCCACACACACAATTAAATTAGTTTGCACTTGGCACTCATTGCATCTGCCCCAAACCTGTGCATCCCGCTGATTTAATTTCCTCTCTTCTTCTGCAGTGAGTTTCTCCACTGCCCCTCCGTGACCGCACCATTCACCTTCTGCAGACAGAAAGAGAGAGAAAGAAATATCTAATACGCTGTACTGTAAAACACTGTACCCCAAAACACTGCAGGTATTTCTCTTTTGGTTTGAGAAAATGTGTAGCTATAGTGTTAAGCCAGAGTAAGATAAACTGAACTACAATCACTAGGGTTCATTCTTAACATGGTGAGACAGCATTTAGCTATTAGGCTAGTCACAGTGGGTATCAGCATCCAGAAAATGTCAGATGTGCCCTGATGTTAACCCATTAATATAAAAACAAATTACCAGTCCACTCTCTAAGTACATTACTGCATGATTATTTATTTTTTCAATCATTTTTTCTCTACCTCAGTCCTGATCAAAACTACTAAATGTTTTTTTTTAATTACAGAATTTTAACTGTTTAATTGCCAAGTTCACAAATGATGTCACTGATTTAGTGAAAAAAAAGAAAAAACACACAAAATGACGTATTTTTTTCAATATAAAAAGTAGTTGTGGACTGGCTTTGATGCATTGTTAGATTTTTATTTTTTCTCCCTAATCTACTGTTGGTGCTTGTTTTTGCCTCATTGACTTCCATTATAACCACATTTGATGGTGCATAAATACACAGTCTTTGTTTTTATTTACTCCATGCAGTTCTGAGAGCTGAGATGCATATTTTGATTCTCTCAGTCACATTAAGGTAAGTGCATAAAGGCCACTCTCACACACTCACATACACACACACTTTAATTTGCTGCTATACTCCATACAAAATGCAGAAACTAAGCTTTTTTTTATAATTTTATTTATTTATTTTTTTGCAAAGGCCTATCTAAAGGGTTTATGGTGCCAACTGATGATCAACAGTAAAAAATTACAAACTTTATCTCTTCTTAACAGGGAAAACCACCAACAATTAAAAATGCATGATTATATGGTGTCATGGCTTTGTAATAAAAAAAGAAATGTAGTTATAATGGAAATCAATGGGGCAAAAACAGCCACCAACAGTAAATTAGGGAGAAAAAAATGAAAATTTATCAAAAACAATGCATCAAAGCCTATGTTGTTTTACATGTCCAAGACTGTGATAAAAGGTCAAACAAAATCCAGTCCACAAGTACTTTTTATATTGAAAATACGTCATTTTGGTTTTTTTCACCACATCAGTGACCTCATTTATGAATTTGGCAATTAAAGAATTTCTAAGCAATTTAGTAGTTTTGATCAGGACTCCGGATGATGATTAACAGATTTAAAAAAAGAAAGAAAAAAAAACCTGATGCATTTTTACAGCAGTTTAATTCAGTGAATGTTTTCAATCTGGATATAACAGAAGGGTAGTAAACTTGCCCAGAGTGTATCGTTGAGTACAACAAAGAATTTTCTTAAATTATGTGTCAAAATAAGATTTTTCACCAAAAATCATTCTGCTAGCTGAAACACAGAAAAAGTTATGGCCATATTAAGACTCAAAATCATCAGACTGGATGAAAACATCCCCAACAGCACTTAATATTTGTATTATTTTTCCACTTTCCTAATTTATTTTTGTATTTTAACATTTATATTAAAAAAAATAAACAAATAAAACGCCCTTTTTCTGCGACAAGTTACTACTGTAGTTCTTTAGTACTAAAGTTAATTTAAAATTGCAAAAAATGTAAAATGTATTCATATAAAAATGTGTTCATAAAAATTTCATTTCATTAAAATTTTAGCTGAACTTTCTGAAATGTTGTTAGTATTTTTTATTTACCTTCATTTCAGTTAATATGGCCTGAATAAATTATATTAAATAATATTTTCACTTTAATAAATAATATATCAGAGGTTACAATAGTTATTTTCTCAGTGTTTAGTATTTAAAACTCTTTAAATAAATGTATAAAAAAAGAAATAATAAAATAAAATAATTAAACAAGCTTCACAAAGAGATAATCGAATATATTTGACGTTTTATTTCCAGTCTTTGGATTTAACTGCAAAAATGAAACCAAGAGGTTAACAACAAAAATCTTTTTTCTGTAAATAGAAGAAACAGCTGATCAAATATTCATGAGCAGATGATATTTTTAGACATGTAGAATTCAAATATTGGACTTTTAAGAACTGCACAGAGCCAACAGGGTCAAGCACAGTCTTTCCCCATTCACACACGCTCATTACTAGCACACAGCAGAAAATGCTCCCTGCAGGCAAAACTCTCCGTAGAAAAAGGAAAAAATCCCCTCCTCTGATCATCCTCCTGTGCTCTTCAAAGTCATGTGTTAATGCAATATCGTCTGCACATTCAAAACTATCATTATTTCACAGTTCTAAGGGATCTGGGCAAACAAAGCACGAGTGATGGAGGAGTAAGAGAGAGACGAGAGCGGGAAGGCATTCCTGATCAAATGTATGGTGAAGGCGGAGGCGGAGCAGGATGCAGCGTTATGATTCCATTAATTGGGGGCTTTCTTGCAAATGACCTGAAAGCTGCAATTACCTTCCACAGAAGGGCTCCATTATGAACATCACACCCGTGACACACACACACACACATGGCTGAACTATTTCTTTATATTACTGCCACAGACTGCAAATGAGACCTTTTAGTTGCACATATTACTCACACAACGGTTTATATGTAATTGTGTGTATATTCACACCTTTACACAAACCATACATCCATATCATTCAATCATGCATTGCTTTTTCTCCGACGTTCCCCCTTCTATTCCCACAGCATGCGCACACACTCGCTGGAACAGATGATGACATTAGTTGTGGGAGTTGGCTGGTCTCCAGGTGTCCCGGTGTTCTGTAATATTGTCACTCCCATATTTCACTCCTCCTGTCCCAGCTTCTGTTAAAGCAAACTCAATCAACCCCTCCTCGTCCCAGAACCAGCGGTGTGTGCTTTCCCATCTTCACAATGCATGAGACTAGTGTTTGCTTTGAATATACATGGAGCAGGGTACACACACTAAAGTATAATGTTACTCCTTGGTTTGCGAAATATATGTTTATCACCAGGGCTGAATGTGGCTGAGTTAGTTGTCACAAAGGCAAGACGCACAAATCCAATGAACTAACTATGGTAGGATTAATTTCTTAATATACACGCAACCATGTTCTGCTTTTAATTGTTTTACACACTGACAACACACTGAGAGAGGAAACAAGGATTGCAATCTGAAGCGCTAATTTGCATTTTCAGTGTGTACACTTTATTAGGTATAACTGTAACTGCTTGTTAATGCTAAAATATAATCTACACTACCTGACAAAAGTCTTGTCATCGATCCAAGTTGTAAGAGAAACAAATAATAACTTGACTTCTAGTTGATCATTTGGAAAAGTGGCAGAAGGTAGATTTTTTGAGGAATCATCTGTTGAGCTGCATCCCAAACATCACAAATACTGCAGAAGACCTATTGGAACCCTCATAGACCCAAGATTCTCACATAAATCAGTCAAGTTTGGTGAAGGAATAATCATGGTTTGGGGTTACATTCGTTATGGGGATGTGCAAGATATCTGCATGGCTGTGGATGGCAAAATCAACATCCTGAGGTATCAAGACATTTGTGCTGCACATTACATTACAAACCACAGATGAGGGCAAATTCTTCAGCAGGATAGCGCTCCTTCTCATACTTCAGCCTTCACATCAATGTTCCTGAAAGCAAAGAAGGTCAAGGTGCTCCAGGATTGGCCAGCCCAGTCACCAGACATGAACAGATCAAGGTGGAGGCATTGAAGATGAATCCAAAGAAACTTGATGAACTCTGGGAGTCCTGCAAGAACGCTTTCTTTGCCATTCCAGATGACTTTATTAATAAGTTATTTGAGTCATTGCAGAGATGTATGGATGCAGTCCTCCAAGCTCATGGGAGTCATACACAATATTCATTCTTTTTCCACTGCAGCATGACTTTATATTCTATACTGTACATTATTTCTATTAAGTGACAAGACTTTTGTCTAAGCAAAGTCAGACCTTACTGTCCTGATTAAACAATTAAAAATAAAGGCATGATCATATTTTATTTTGGTAAATTAAGCGGAATCTAGAGGCTTTGCCTTACATAAAAGCCACTTCTGATACCAAATGATCAACTAAAAGTCAAGTTATTATTTGTTGTTCATACAACTTGGATAGGCGACAAGACTTTTGTCAGGTAGTGTACATGTAGACTAGGTCAAATTGATCTATTGTGACTTTATAAAATACAAGCAGAGTTATTGGTGCTAGACGGATTTCTTGGATTACTTCAAAAGTATTTTTGAAATTGGGGATCTCTAGAGTTTTGAGAGAATGGTCTAAAAAAGATAACGTATTCTAAGAGTTCTATGGGCAAAAACACCTTGTTGGTGGTTTAACCGGTTTCAAGCTAACATAAAGGCAAAACAAACTGAAATTTGCTGTTACAATTAGCACTTTCCATCCACATATACCCTCTGCCAATTACCTGGACTACACTGACCATAATGCCTTGTTCCTACACACCTGAAACGGTTTACCCCTCTGAATTCTGATTACACTGACACAGCTGCTGGACATTTCACATAGACTATATAAGCACCAAATCCACACATCTTCCTTGCTCAGTAATGTTTTATGTTAGGATATTTTCTCAGTGTTTCCCGTATTCTTGTTTCATGTTCTTACTCTTAGCCTATTTCTGTGTTTAACGATGTGTGATGAGTCTCTTTACTCCTTAAGGCTCTGTATGCTCTTTTTTGACCCTTGCCTGTTACACAATTCTTCAAATAAAGCTGTGTATATAATAATACTAGACTTTGGGGCTCTTCATCCTTAGTATTCCTTCTGCAGGTTAACATGGGATGGGGTAAAATCGGATCAAGGATTTGCAGTAAAAAAAAATGGCAGCAACTGTGTGATTCCATCACATCACTTTGCTGAATTTATGCCATGACGGATTAAGACAGCTTGAAAAACAACAGGGGGTCCAACCCGGTACTAGCAAGGTGTATCTAATAAAGTGTCAGTACAGCGGGGTGTGAAGCTATACTTTAAAGGGATAGTTTAACCAAAAAATTAATTCCATTATCGATCGTCCACCCTTATGTCATTTTATACCAATATTACTCTCTTCTGTGACAAACAATATTTGCAACCAAATATTGTAACATATTTATAGGTCAGAATTTCCTTTAAACCATCAATGTCAAACTCGAAATAGAACATGTCTGCTGTTATATAGCCAGTGGCGTTTAGAGTTACTGTGCATCATTAATAAAGGTACATGACACACAACTAAAATCATAGCAGTCAAAAGACTGTGGGGTTCCACCTCCGGTCCACTCCAGGGACAGCTTAGTGTGACCCCGTCAATCAAACACACCTGGTCTGACAGTCCAGCTGTTCTCTGTTTCTATGGGAACAGGGGGTCTCAGCAAGGAGATCAAGCTCCGAGACAGGTAAGCTCAGACAAATTCACAGAGGGAAATCAGTCAGTTCATGCATCTGTTAATCAACCAATCAAACAGACAGTCTCACCTTGAAATCATCACCCTGAAATTTTTATTTGCTCATCACAATGTATATGACATTCTTCCTTCAGCCAAAAAGAAAATGAATGTTTGGAGGAAAGCATTCCACGATCTGCAGTAATGCATATGACAGATATTTTTTGACGGTGCAGAATCCATATTTAGACTAACCTCTATTACCTTTACAAATACAAGGGCAGCCGTTTAGATGCCATTTCTGGTTAATGATGTCAGAATTTATCGGTAGTTTGGAATGGATGTGTGAACGGTCTTTTCCGGAAAAAAATCCAGAACGCCCTTGTCCGTGTGAACAGCACTTTTTTGAATTTACCAGTAAAGTTGTTTGGAAATTTTCTGGATATTTACTGGTATCACTGTGTTAAAGGGGTTATTGAATATTGGTTATCAGACAGTTATAGAATAAAACAAATATTAACATTTTACTCAATAGCAAATAAATCTCAAGTAGTCTCCACAGCATTAGCAGACAGACAGTTCAGTTCGATCTTCTTAATAAAGAAGCCATGTGGTAAGTCTAAATGTCAAGGGCAAAAACTTGTGACTATGTAAGATTGTGTGTTTGCCTGTACATGGTATAATAGGAAAAAATGGCTTAGGAGACTTTCAAGCTGCAGGGAAGCCAGTCTGTTAGAGGCTTCCACTTAACCCAAACAGATGTTCAGACGACGCTGTGTGTTTGTGTGCATCTACATAATATGACCTCTGACAAAGTGCAAAAAGCATTTTGTGCTGACGCAGCTCCCTTGAAAGAGAATTTGTTGTTCCAGTAAAACCACACCCCTATTTACACATATGCTCAAACACACCGCTCACCAGGCACTTTGGCCCGCTCTCTCTCTCTTTGTGTTTGCTGAAGAATATGGAAAATAAATGTCAGCAATCCTTCATTTCTCTCCTCCGTACGCACTGAGCTGCTATGACAGTCTGTTAGTAGCTCTGCTAAGGCTGCGGCTCAATACTGAATGAATAAAAATGGTTCAGCTACCTTTTGTCTTTGTTTCTCTTTCTTTTTCCTGCAGCGGGTCACCTGTAGGACATGATTGCACCCAAACTGTTATTCCCCCATAGCAATGGCAGCTGTTGAAGTCTTTCAAGTTCCTATTGAAGTTGTGCTCAAATAATTCCAAGTCAAAACCTGTTTTAATCCTCAGTGGAGCTATGATGTGCACTGAAATTCAACATCATCATCAAATTAGCTTTAAAGTATGTTTGTGACAAATCACATTTTGCCCTAGAAAGAAGGTTATCTTATTAAAAATGTCTTAATAAATTCTATAAGAATTTTTTTCTAATCAAGAACATACAGTGGGTGACACATTAAAACGAGCATTTTAAAACAAGTGGCACCGCCGCCGCACCAAAGGAGTAAGAACGTGTTTTTTGGTATAACCGCAGTTCATTACTATGCCACCAGGGGGCACAAAGGGATGGGATGCGAACGGACAGAAAGATACTGTAGCTGTTAATAGCCTGCTACAGGTAAATGAAGATGAAATAATGAAATAAAGCACTGTAATTCCTTTATTAATCATTAAAAACTTGTTAACAAGCTTTATTATCATTTTAAATTTGTTAAGTGAAATGAGGATTCATTTTGGGACGTAAAATCATAGAAATAAAAGACAATTAAAATGAAAGTACAAACATAAATACAAATAAGTAGGTCTAAATAAATAAATAAATAAAAGCAATGTTTTAGAGTAAAAATAGAGAGATATACAGAGTTTGTTAAAGTGATAAGTGACTAAGACAGTCAATAAATAAACCTTTTCTATTTACTTTTTCATTTACAGTTTTCATTTACATTTTTGTTGTTGATATTTTACTATTTTATTTTATGTCTTAATTATTGTACATAAATACTAAGTTAATAATTAAATAGGACTAAATAATTATTTATTTGAAGACATTACCAGCGAAACATGGAGAAACGGTCCGGCACATGGTCTCTTAAGTTGAATGCTACTTCGTCAAAAGCACAAAAATAAATTGACCTACCTCAAGAAGATTACTAAAATTATAATGAAAATAATTTTGCCGAAGGACATAAATTAAGTCCCACAAGTTTATATTTAATAATTTTGTTTCAGGTAAGATCAGTTTTTTTTTTTTCAAAATGTCAATGTTCTCCTTCAAATTATAATTGTTTTTGGTCACACTTTTTTTGATGGTCTGTTTGTTGAGTTTAAGTGACATTGCAACTAATTTTCATTAGATTATAAGTAGGTTGTGGTTAGGGTTAGTGTAAGTTGACATGTACTTGCAAAGTTTCTTATAGTCAGTTGAATGTCTGTTGAAGGAGCAGTATCAGCAGATATTAAGCTGACAGTCTTCTAATACTAGAAAAGGACCATCAAAATAAAGTGTTACCTTGCTCAGTATCTTTTGTATTTTAATTTCAATTCCCGTCACCTTCCATACGTGTGTGAAATATAATGTGCGCATAACAACATAAAAAAAGGAAAAAGCTGTCAAAAGTTATTGCTAATACATCAAAATTAGCTATATTAACATACATAAGAAGTATAAAGAAAACACCTCATCAAAACAGTCTATCTATAGGTTAGGCTATTTTTTAAATAGGCCTACTATAATTTAAAAAAAAAGATGCAAAGTGGGCTATATTACTTTAATTCTAAAATTCAAATATTAAATGGTTGTGCAAAAAGACTGTGGAGCACCTGTCGAACAACAAAGCCAGTTTTGAAGTTAATACAGGCATAGGCAGAGGGTGAACAAACTCAGGGTAAGGCTAAAGCTGCGGTCACACTGGGCTTTGTGTGTGCGAAATTCTGTCGTACGGCGCTGTGAAAAGGGGCGGGATTAAACAAGATGATTAGACATTAAAAAAAGCAAGCGATTGCTCCATGTTTTAAATTTCTGTCCAGAGAGGTCCTGTTTTGATCCTCGATTGGTCTCACGCAGTCAAGTGATGCGATTTCGCAGGTCAGAGTTCACCAAGCTTGAACTTTGCAACGCAGCAACATGCGAAACTTGACGCATGACCTTGCATTTCCGGTCTGACGCATTCGCGTGCGTATGAATGGAAGTCTATATGAGGAAAAGCCCAGTGTGTCCGCAGCTTAAGACATGCGCTTTCCTTTAATGCATTTAAAAAGATTTGCAGCGGACCAAGAAGAGGTTTCAACACCCGCCTATTAACAAATATTATATTTCAATCATCATGCGTGCGCATAAGTAAAGGAGAAGCAATCACTTACCTTCTCTATAGTATTTTTCAATGCAATGGAAAAAACTGATATAACAGTCAATATTTCAGTAATAACTGATATCAATATATTGTGTAACCCGGACTACACAATTAATCCATCAGAGGCCACTGCTATTTACATGAAACATTTTTAAAAGTGAGCACAAACTGACTCAGTGGTATTCAAATACTTTGAAATATGTATTTGGACCTTCAAAAAAAGCCAACATTGATTCTGTTGTCAAGGTAACAAAATTCTTTCACACTCCAGAAAATAAGACACGGACTGAGTAAAGCAGACCCAGATGACTTCATAACACTGAAAGCCAATCAGTTAGTAAACCGCCAGCTTAGTGTCATTTATAAATGATATGGGCCCACTGATAATTTACCCTCAGGAACGAGTGACCATTTCTGCCTGAGCTGTAGTCTCTGGAGTTAAGGTTAATAATAGCTCCTGCTCTGTGAAATTCGTAGCTAATGCTAACGATTGTGGTGCCTTTTTGAAGGTTAATGATGTTTTTGCGTGCTCTCTTTATTTGTGGTGAAGCAACACGTATTTGGAAATATCAATATAGCCTGAATGTTCAACACATAAAATGCAAAGGTCAAAGAAGCAGAGAAAGTTCACAAAACCTTGAAAAAATTGTCTGTATGATAAAGAAGTGCTGCTAACATCAGTCTGGATTCCCGCGAATCAAAAGCGTTGATCAACAGAGTTTCAGAGACGGGGCAGTAGGTCATCGGGACTGCAGAGGTGTTTCTGGAAGAGATCTATGAATACATGTGGGTCATTGCAGGTAGTTTTTTTGTGAATTGGTAAAACACAAGATGGGGAGGAGGTGAGGAGAGGATTGAGGGATTTCAGCTGAGCTTCAGTGGGCCATGGGGTCGATTTCTCGGCAGGAGGAGGCAGTAATTGCTCGTGGGGCTTTAATGAGTCCGGCGGGCCTGAAGCACAGCTCTTCATCCAAGAGCCAGACAGGTGGTCTGCTCAGCCTAATAGGGAAGGGACGGGCCCCCGATGTGACATCAAACCCAGCCTCTCACACCTGCCACCCTGGTGTGTATGTGTGTGTGAGCATCAGACAGAGCTAAAGCAAGAAAAGGAGGAAGAGCGAGATTCAAGGAAGAGAAAAACATTCAGTTCTTTAGTAATAACTCCCCGTCAAGTATCTTTTTTGGCAGCCTGACAACAGAGAACGGAATCAATATTCTGTCTGAACTGTCAATAGATACAATTTTATACACTTCACTTGTTCCAGTTGGCCGAGAGAGCTGGTATCCAGTGTCGGATGGATTACTAATACTGTTATAGATTACTAATAACATTTGTAATGTAACCTACAGTAGATTACTTGTTTTAGGAAATGTATTCAAACTACTTTTGGCTTACTTTTAAAGCACTTCTGAACCAACTTTATTATTCATTTGTTCCCCAAATTCAGAAGCATAGAATTGACATTCAAATTTTGTGAATACAGTGGTCCCTTGCGATAACGCGGTATTGTGTTCTGTGTCCTGATTGGCTGTAGGCCACTGTAAATTAATCTTCTCCGTGCCTTGTCTCCTATACAGTACACTGAAAAAATTTATTAAAAAATGATTACTTGGATTTAGTCAATTTTTTTTACGTTGAGTGGTTGTAAACAATTTATTTGGGCTGAATTTAAACAAACAAATTAAGTTGAACATTATTAAATTTAATTTGTTTGTTTAAATTCAACACAATTAAAATTGTTTGGAACAGTTTTGCATGCAACACTTTTTTTTCAGTGTACAGAATGCGTTTAGCTTGCCAAATTTACATGAATCTTCGATTGCTAGCAGTGTGACTCTGAAATGTTGTACTGTATGTTTGCATCAAAAGCACCTGCGGTAGCACCCAAAAGGCAGAGGGAGATGCTAACCATAAAACAATAAGTTTGACCACTGGACAAGCTGAAGGTATTAAAGGAATAAATAAATATTTGGTTCGATACATAAAGAAGGAGAGAAATTAACATAAGGATGACAGCAGCAATACGTTTCAACAAAGATTCAAAAAGGGTTGTGTAACGGTCCACAACAAGACCATCGTAAGGATAGAGTCTGCTTTAGCTTTGTGGATGAGTGACTGCAGTTAATGCCTGTCTGAGAAAGTGTATAAAGTGTGTAGTGGGGGGTTTTACAGCCTTAAAACATCTAAAATAAGTATAAAAAATAAAGCTGTCTACAATTGGATTTCAGCTATTGCACCTGCAGCTTCTCCACGATGGACGTCCAGTGTTCTCCAGCCTCCGGTGCCTTGATTGCAGCTCTGCACAAGAAGTTTGGCCAGAGGAAAAATGGTCGTGCCCAACTGAGCCTGATCTCTCTCAAGGTTTTTTCCTTCACTTTCGTCAATTGGTGAAGTTTGTTCTTCACCACTGGCTTGCTTGGTTTGGGACTTGTGGAGCTGCACAATGATTGGTTTGTTCTTCAGTGTTTGGACTTTCAGCAGTGAAAATTAAACCACACTGAACTGAACTGAACTTCAACTCTGAAAACTGAACTGACACTGTTTCAATTTACTAGAACTTCTATGTTAAGCTGCTTTGACACAATCTACATTGTAAAAGCACTATAGAAATAAAGATGAATTGAATTGTAATTAAATATTTCGGGTTATTTTTAGAACATAACTCCCACGATTAACGAGGGACCACTCTATTCCAAACTAACCAACATGACATACATTACAATAATATTGACAATAAACATCGCTATGTTGTTAAAAAAAATTGTAATCGGGTAATCCATAAAATGTTATTGTAATATGATTATGTGCATTTTAAAATGTGCATTTTAAATCAAAATTTCTGGGAGGTGTTTTTGAACTTTGTGAAAAATGAAGATATTAAAGAAGCTTTAATAGTTTGAAATTGTGGAATGTGAATTGGTATTGGATTAGATTTTTTTTAAATGATTATTATGTTTTGAGTAATGGGGTTTGATTTATTTAAAACTGTGTAGGACTTAAAGGCACCTATGATGAAAATCAACTTTTGTAAGCTCTTTGGACAGAACTGTGTGTAGGTAAAGTGTGTCCACTGTCATATTAGAGTGATAGAAACACAACAAGTCTCTTTTTAAAAATTTCCTGACGTTAAAATAGGACCCAAATTCCAGTGATTTTGAGGCCGACCACAGTGTGACATAGGAGTGCGGTTTTCCCCGCCCACCAATTTGATTGACAGGCACCATGTTTCTATAATTACATGTATACACATGTCCAAAGAACATTGTTTTGCCAAGAAACTGAGATTTAATATTTTTTCCAACTCTCTGATTTTTATAAGTTTAAAATGTTTTTAAAATATTTAATGTTTGTAATAAAGACAGTAAAATCGCTATCCAAATTTTAAATGCTATAATCACCACGGCCGTATGGTGTCAGTAAACGTGCGTGTGTGTGTGTGTGTGTGTGTGTGTGTGTACTGCAAACAGCATTTTTGTGTGATTCGTGGTTTCAGAAAGGCTTGAATAACTCCAGCACAAATACATGAAATAAACTAACTTGATATTTATGACTATACTGTAATTCAGCTTCATCCGAGTCTGTCTCTATCACTGACTGCTGTTTATCTGCTGTAACACAGGAGAAGTAGACAAGCACGTGGGAACAATGGGCAGGGAGAAGCAGTTCGTTTGGATTTAAAGTCACAGACTACAGAAAAAGCTACACTGTAGTCAGACACCAAAATGAGCAGATTTTGGAGGCTATAATAAATTATCTGATGGGTATTTTGAGCTAAAACTTTATAGACACATTTTGGAGACACCAAAGGCTTATCTTACATCTTGTAAAAAGGGGTAAAATAGGTGCCCTTAAATAAAGACATGTTTTACAAAAAATTTAATCACAAGATCCAGTTTTTGTAATCTGACTACATACTTCTTATATCAGTGCTGATCTCCAATCTAGAAGTTCCAATAAAATGCGTTTTCAAACATCTGAACCTCATCGTGCATTCTTCATTAACTTTTATATCTCGAAACAATAGCTCAACATTGCATCATTAATGACTTTGTTCAACATACTGTATTTAACAGTCCCCGTGGCTTTGCAGGTTTTACGATGCTCTGAAATGTGATGTTGTTGGCGGTGCTCATTAACAGTGATCATCGTTAAGCAGGCAGGCTTTTCTCCAGTGAAATGCACACCTCTACAGCTTTGCGAAGCAGCGGAAGTAGGGCATGACGTTAACAAATGTCACTAATGCATGCTGACAGACACCAGAGTATTACTCAGAACCCGTCACTGCACAGCACATACAACACCAGAGGGACGACCAATAGCAGAATCTAAACACGCACAAACACAAATACACACATGAGTGTAACAGGCATGCATGCTCACTAATACTAGAGTGCTGAAGTTTATATGTAGCAAAATTGGGATTGTTAAATGTATGTAAAATAATGTTAAAATACAAATATTTATAGAGTAACAATAAAAAAGAAATAGCAGACCTATTAATACCAGTGCTATTGCAAAAAGAATAACATTGGATTTTAGGTCAACTATCTAATAATGTTCCTGGACATCAAAAATGACAATATACAGCACCTAAAGAAAATCAACATGACATGAAAATATACCTTTTCTCACATTACACCCTGCTTTCAAAAGACTTTTTGGATAAAGTTGTAGACAGGTTAGGAGAAGGCTGCAAAGATGTTTCAAGGGCTGGAAAAGTGACTTGGTTTGTGATTTGATTTGAGGCTGTGTGATAAATTAAGTAATTATTTTAAAGGGGTATGATGATTTTCTATATCGGCACTGTATATATTTCTGAAACTATTTTTGCAAGTTAGCAAAAAAACTTAATAGTACCAGGTTGGACCCCTTTTTGCCTTTAGAACTGCCTTAATCCTTTGTGGCATAGATTCAACAAGGTATTGGAAATATTCCTTAGAGATTTTGGTCTATTTTGACATGATAGCATCACGCAGTTGCTGCAGGTTTGTCAGCTGCACATCCATGATGTGAATTCCCATTCTACCACATCCCAAAGGAGCTCTACTGGATTGAGTTCTGGTGACTGTGGAGGACATTTGAGTACAGTGAACTCATTGTCATGGTCAAGAAAGCAGTCTGAGATGATTCACGCTTAATGACGTGGTGCGTTATCCTGCTGGAAGTAGGCATCAGAAGATGGGTACACTGTGGTCATAAAGAGATGGACATGGTCAGCAACAATACTCAGGTAGGCTGTGGAGTTGACACAGTGAACAATTGGTACTAATTGGCTTAAAGTGTGCCAAGAAAATATCCCCCACACCATTACACCACCACCACCAGCTTGAACCGTTGACACAAGGCAGGATGGATCCATGCTTTCATGTTGTTAACGAAAAATTCTGACCCTACCATTCAAATGTCACAGCAGAAATCGAGACTCATCAGACCAGGCAACGTTTTCCCAATCTTCTATTGTCCAATTTTGGTGAGCCTGTGCGAATTGTAGCCTCAGTTTCCTGTTCTTAGCTGACGGAAGTGGCAGCTGGAATGGTCTTCTGCTGTTGTAGCCCATCCACCTTAAGATGGGACGTGTTATGTGTTCAGAAATGCTCTTCTGCAAACCTCTGTTGTACCAAGTGGTTAGGTGAGTTACTGTTGCCTTTCTATGAGCTGGAACCAGTCTGGCCATTCTCCTCTGATCTCTGGCATCAACAAGGCATTTGCGCCCACAGAACTGCCGCTCACTGGATATTTTCCTTTTTTCGGAATATTGTCTGTAAACCCTAGATATGGTTGTGCATGAAAATCCTAGTAGATCAGCAGTTTCTGCCGCTTTCAGCAATACTCGAACCAGCCGGTCTGGCACCAACAACCATGCCATTTAAAGTCACTTATATCACTTTTCTTTCCCATTCTGATGCTCGGTTTGAACTGCAGCAGATCGTCTTGACCATCTCTACTGATTAGAAAAGTGAGTTAACGAGCAGTTAGACAGGTGTAATTAATAAAGTGGGTGGTAAGTGTAACATTTTTTCCCCCAACAAATTTATTTAGGTGTCCTAATTTTTGGACTGTAATCTCATAGATTTTTGTGTTAGATTAGTTCCAGTGTTGGTTTTGGTACTGACTCTATACAGCATATCATTGTAAAGCATCCTATAAAACATACTAATTGGTAACACTTCACAATAAGATTGTATTAGTTAATGCATTTACTAACATCAACAAAAAATGATCAACACATTTATTGCAGTATTTGTTCACGTTAGTTAATGGAAATACAGCTGTTCATTGTTAGTTCATGTAAACTTATAGTGCATTAACTAATGTTAACAAGCATGAATTTGGATGTTAATAATGCATTAGTTAATGTTGAATTATGATTGATAAATGTTGTACAAGTACTGTTCATTCTTAAGTTCAATTTAGTAAATATATTAGCTTGTATTAACTAATGAAGCCATATTGTGAAGTGTGATCTATTAAAAGAGAGATTTGTAAAGTTTATTCTGAGCACTGCATAATAACAATTAAATAACCATTTTTAAAAATGCTTTCAAGAGCTTAAAAAATACCTGCATTGCAAATTTAATATCACAAACTGTTTAAACACATATATAATAATAAAATAAAACCAGATGACATCCCTTAAAAATGCACCTTTTTAGACCACAAATAACTATTAAGACACAAATATTGCTCTAATCACGCATATCAAAATAAAAGTATTGCTCTTGTAATTTAGTATTACGCACAAATTGTTCACAAAGATCTCCGTGCTGCTCTTACAAACTGGTTTAAAGCAGAGGTGTTGGTTAGATATTGCAGACACAGCCGTGGCTCTCCAGCACAGCCGTCTCTGCATGTCTAGGTGTGTGAGAATCTCTGCAGGTGTGCCGCATTCGGCTCCGTCAGACCCAGCCGTCTCACTCCCTCCGCGAGCCCGATCAACAGATGGCATCATGGCTCTGCCCTACAGGAGTGGCCTTCTCTCTCCCCCCGAAAAACCCAGCACTTCACCCCATCCAAACGCAGCCCCCCGCCGCACAGCTTAATTACTGCCGCTGCTCTCCGCTCTGTTGTCCCAGAGAGAGGGTTCGGCGTTCGGGAGTGACTCAGCTCAGCTCGGAGCAGTTGCTGGGATGGTAGGAGGTTGAAGGGGGGAGCTGCAATCTGGAGAGGACTGTGGGGCGAGACTTTGCTCTCGCTGAGCAGAAGCGTTGCGGTTTAGGGCTGAGGTAAACAAACAAAGCCACATGCGGAGAGACGTCTGTGAATGTGTATGCTGTCTGTTTACATAAATTTCAGGCGTGTTTCTACTTGAGGGTGTCAGAAATAATGTGTTAATTCAGCAATTAATTTTCTGTTTAATGCATTGAAGATATTTAGCACATTTAGGGAAAATTAATTTTTCTGGTCTGTTCATTTTCATTTGACACTGTTTATTTAGGGAAAAACACTGCAGGTGAACAGGATACAAAAAATTAACAGTTATTATCGTGCTGCACCAGTTGATTGATTACATTAAGGTTTGCAAATGTTTTTTTTTTTAATGTATTACATGCATACATGTCAACCCTCCCGTTTTTCCTGGTATTCTCCCATATTTTACAGTTCTATCACACTATCATCCCGTAAAAGGTATTTTCCTGTATTTTTCCCATATTTTCAGTTTTTCTATGAAGGGTGACAATAAACATTAAAGAGCCGATCCTTCCTATAAGCAACCATTACCGCCGAACAACCAGGGGATGCCCTTGCTCTTCAATGTGAGTCTGTTCTGTGCTTTCATTTTATTTAGGCATGAAAACACTTTGAAATAAACATAAAATCAACGCGATTCCCTTCCTTTTCATTACAGGTGCCGTCGCCCCTCCTATGCAATCTTCAAAACTGTCATATAGCAGTATGTGACTGTCAGCTGATGCACTCTATAGTGATAAATAGACTCTCTTTCCCAAACGGATTCTGTACGTGATTTGAAGCGGAGTGAAAGTTTGGGTTTTGGGTGCGTGTTTGAACAGACATATACACATAATATATAATAATAACATCTAAAGATGTCGATCTTGGTGTTTTTTTTTCCTCAAACACAGCTAATTTTGTCATAAATGAGCATAAAAATTAGGAAAGCAATCGAATGCTTTCATTATAATGTTAGATGTGTGCATTCATAAAGAGGCACCTCTGTTATTTATTAAAATAAAATGAAAACTCTTTTTCTTTTTTTTTTGGGGGGGGGGGGGGTGATTTTATGGACAGGTATGATTACATGTTTTCTGAAATGTTGTTTAAATATGCAAATTTCATTAAGTATGCATTATTTTGCATACTTTTTAAGACAAAAATCTGAACATTGGATTAAATCAGGTTAAATAATCTTGCTTAATTTCAAAGAGATTCAAAGGTTTTTATCACTCTGAAAAAAAGGAGAATAAAATGTACATAATCTGGCATTTTATGAATATTGTAATTACATCCCTGTGTACACTACCTGACAAAAGTCTTGTCGTCGATCCCAGTTGCAAGAGCAAAACATAATAACTTGACTTTTAGAAGACCATTTGGGAAACGGGGCAGACAGTAGATTTTTCATCGGTTGAACTGCATCCCAATCATCACAAATACTGCATAAGACCTATTGGAACCCGCATGGAGCCAAGATTCTCATGGTTCTGGTTACATTCATTATCAGTAGATTTGCAGAGTGGATGGCAACATCAACAGCCTGAGGTATCAAGACATTTGTTCTGCCTATTACATTACAAACCACAGAAGGAGGTTTATAAAAGGATAGCGCTCCTTCTCATACTTCAGCCTTCACATCAAAGTTCTTGAAAGCAAAGAAGGTCAAGCTGCTTCAGGATTGGCCAGCCCAGTCATCAGAAATGAACATTATTGACCATGTCTGCGATAAGATGGAGGCATTGAAGATGAATCCAAAGATTCTTGATGAACACCTGCAAGAACGCTCTCATTGCCATTCCAGATGACTTTATTAATAAGTTATTTGAGTCATTACAGAGATGTATGGATGCAGTCCTCCAAGCTCATGGGAGTCATACACAATATTAATTCTTTTTCCACTGCAGCATGACTTTATATTCTATACTGTACATTATTTCTGTTAAGAGATTAGACTTTTGTCTAAGCAAAGTCAGATCTTACTGTCCTGATTAAATAATTAAAAATCAAGGAATGATCATATTTTATTTTGTTAAAACAAGTGTAATTTAGAGGCTTTTGCCTTTTATTAAGCCACTTTTGATACCAAATGATCAACTGTATGTCAAGTTATTATTTGTTGATGCTAATTTTTGGATAGGCGACAAGACTTTTGTCAGATAATGTAAAAACTTCAGAATACAGATATGATAAAAACCCAGTTTGTGCAGTTTTGCAGGAGAAAAATACAATACAATATTTTAACTGCCTTTAATATAGAAAATAAACACTTCTAGCTGTATTTCGGATGTTTTTTGACATTAGATGGAAAAAAGTAATTAACAAAATTGCAAAAAGGCCAAATCTCAAATTGAACATGCTCATGAAAAAACTTCAGAAGAATTGTATATATTACATCTGAATCTCTGATATTTAATTAAAAATATTAAAGGTATTGGATATTTTTGTGAAGATTAATGATTTTTTTTATGGTTTACAATGACGAGAAGGTGAGTAACTGATGAAAGACTTTTCATTTTGAATTGAGCCAACGCCTTTAAAAGTGGATTTGAGATGTTTCTTTCCACTAATTTAAAACACATTATGAAAACTGCCCAATATTTGTGCCTCACTAAAAAGGAGCTTGTGTGTGCCATTGTGGATGTGTGCATACAGTCCAGCAGCAGTGGGTGCAGGTATGCGTGAGTTGGAAATGAGAACTCAGAGCAGAACAGATGGAGCGGCTGGAGCACCATCCAGAGGCTTGAGGAGGGGCGGAGGCTGCAGCTTCTGCCAGACGAGTATCAGTGGATTACAGGATGGAGACCCCCGTATAGTCTCCATGCCAGAGTGCATCTGCCTTTGATTACTAAAATGTGAACGCTTGTGAGTTTGAAAATGGAATGTGCTCAAAAAAAATCACTCGTTTGCAGATGGCTTAATAATATGTGCATGCGAGTGTGGTTCTATAATGAGCGTCTGGATGGGGCGTCTCACTGTGACAGAGGTTTGTGTGTGTGCTTGTGTGTGTGTTTGGGCTGGAAGAGGATGGAGGGAGGGAGGGTTAGGCTAAATGAGCCACATTAATAACCTGTGTCAGCAGGTCTAAAGAGCAGAAGTGCTCTGGATGACCAGGGGAAGCAGGTGAGGGAGCAAACAGTGCCTCACTGGTGTCACTCGAGCTATTTATGAACAAGACTTTAAGTGGAAATCTATGCAGAAAGGTGCATATTTAAACAATAAAATATTTAGGGCAAAATGATCATATAAAGTAACAGTATAGGTGTATATTAATATTGATTTTACTCTTGCTGTGTGTCTGTGTGCATCAACAAACAATTATTTCATGTCTGCTAATATACAGTACTTGAAAAAACAACAACAACAACAACAACAACATTGTAAATGCTATCTGATTCTAAACTAACAAAACCTTACATGGTTTAAAGTAGTTTCTCAAAAAGGGAAACACAAGTGGACATTTAATGCATTCTGTGCAAATTTAAAACAAGTTATGTCCATTATTTTACACAACTATTCATAGAAAAAAAAAACTGGCCAGACGTTTAACTCTCTTTTAAAAATATGTGAAATCATCGATTATGCAGATTTACATTACATTACATACAAATTAATTCATACTTCGTATACCTAAAATAAACAAGGTGGGTCTGATCCCTGTAATTAAAGCTCGAAACCCACAAACAAAGACAAAACAAATGCTTTGTTCTTAGAAAGTACACATTCAAAGCTGTGTTAATTCAACTTATTCCGTAGAGAATGTTTCAAACTTGGTTTTCAAGTTAAGTAACCACAGATATGAGACAACAATTTCAATAAAGATGGTGCAGACTTGAAAGTATGAAAATGGTTCTATATGATCAAGTTCTCTAAATCAGCAGCAATACACATCTGCACTAAAATGCAAGCTTACAATGTACACTGTAAAACATGCAGGGTTTCACACAATTCATTCATATTGACCCAACATAAATAGATTAAGTTAATCTAACAAATTTAAGGGGTTTGAACATAACACAATTAAGCTGCCCCCCCCAAAAAAAATAAAAAAAAATAAAAATAAAAATCACAAGAATTGTGTTTCAGCATGTCATTATTTTTTCCAAGCTCGATACGATCCTGGATCAACATCTATGACGATCTCCAAAATTAGGGGAAGATTAGTTTGTTAACAATCATGTAGAAGTGCATAAACCTAATCATAAGCATAAACTTAAAATGGTTGTTGGTGCCAGACGGGCTGGTCTGAGTATTTCAGAAACTGCTAATCTACTGGGAATTTCTTGCACAACCATCTCTAGGGTTTACAAAGAATGGTCCTAAAAGAGAAAATATCCAGTGAGCGGCAGTTCTGTAAGCACAAATGCCTCGTTTATGCTAGAGGTCATAGGAGAATGGCCAGACTGGTTTGAGCTGAGGTGGTGTAATGGTGTGGGGGATATTTTCTTGGCACACTTTGGCCCATTAATAGCAATTAAGCATCGTGTCAACGCCACAGACTACAGCTAAATCTGCAGCAACTGCATGATGCTATCATGTAATTATGGAGCAAAATCTCTGAGGAATATTTCTAGTACCTTGTTGAATCGATGCCACGGAGGATTAAGGCAGTTCTGAAGGCAAAAGGGGTTCAACCTAGTACTAGTAAAGTGTACCTAATAAAGTGACCGGTGAGTGTAGATGAATCCAGGAACATGTCCTACTTGGTGAAAACAGGTTGATGGTTGTTTTAAGTCATTTTAAAAAAGTGATTTGAATAAGCAGCAAAATAATTTTTGGAATGTATTGAGGAACTCGGTTTAAAGGGAGAATATAACCAATATGACAATTCTGTCACCATGCATTCACCTTCATGATGCTCCAAACCTGCATGACTTCCTTTTTTTTGTTAATCACAGATGTCTAATTGTTTCTAGTTGAAAATCTCACTGACTGAAAGTCTTTTAAGAAGCTCCTCCTGAACGATGTTTGAACACTAATAAGCATAAACTCATTATACAAACTATTTATAGTTACACTGCCAGAAGGAACGTCATTCAGTCTTTACTGTCACTCAGTGTGAAATGTGAAATATTAAACATAAATGCGTTAACTGTAACCTCTGAGCATATACAGTACTGTGACTCTAAGAAAGGTCACTGATGATCTAATGTACTTTACTGAATAAATATCCTGGAGTGTAAAGTCACAGTCGATGTGACCAACAGACTCACCGATTCAGGACATTCAAATTCCAGATCACATCATCCAGATGTTCGTAACACCTCCTATGAAGTAATCAACAGCTAACCAGATTATAAAAAACTTCTGAACTCATGGGAAGACTGATTTAGTAGTTAACTCCTGTGACAATAATAAAGACTTGATAATGATTCTGAGTGTGCGTTTGCATGTGAGCATATGTGAGCAGGTGATTTTGGTAAATTTAGCACTCATGACTCACTGGGCGGATATAACGCCCACCTCCATCTGCAGGGGTCCCCCTGTCCTGTTTGAGAGCCCATCTCAACTATTCTTACATGTGTGCATATCCGTGTGTGTGTGTGTGTTTGAATGAAAGAGACTGCCCCAAATTAATACAAGCATAAATCTCTGGTGCTGCAGCCAAACACTTGAGTTAAACACCTTCCGCTCTTCACTTTACAGCTCATTCTGCAAGTGCTCTCTACATTACTGTGATTCAACACTCACTCACACACTATGGCGCAATTCCTCCAATTAAAATTTGTATATTAAAAGTTTTGGAGTGAATATGCTTGTTAAAACAATTCAGTTCAGACAACATTACATCCACCAAATGGTGTTAAGATTGACTTTTCTACAAGTAGATATGCATGAAAAAATCTGTGTTTTTTTTGGGTATTTTGACTATAGTGTCCAGAGAAGTTTAGCGAATCAACCTGAATTCTTCAATCATGCCAGTGAATAAGTTGCATTGTTTACTGAATCATTTAGACCATAGGGCAAGGCAATTCAATAAGTGGCCCGCTGGCCGAACCCGGCTCACTGAGGCAATTTGTTCCGGCCCTCCAAACAGTGTGACCAAGACATCAAAAATAAATTTAGTTCAGTCGAAAAACGATCACTATAGTTATGAAGTGACGTGTGTCTGTTTAATACAGCACGAGCTGTAGTTGAAGGCTGCGCAGAGCGTGAGTCACCATAAAGCGAGTGGTGAGAGCAGCCGAAAACATTTCTGTTTGTGGAAAAGGCCTTTGTACCATACACCGATTTCGTTAAAAGGGATGCAATGATTAGCCGATTTCACTATTAACTGTGCTTTAATTCGTCACAGTTAATTAATCGCAAAGTCTTCTCTAAGTTGCATTTCTGTTGCACGGAACGAAACTGCTGCAATTAAACAAAGTTATGACAAGTTGCCAACTGTGCGCTAGTTTAAAGTTCCAAGCCTGTACACAGAGGCTAATACGCACGTACACTAGATTAACTATAGCAGCTAACTATAGCCCTTCCCATATCACGTCTTCTCCGCTTGCAAGTTTGTTATTTCTAATGTAAGAATATATGACAATATGCGCGCACAAGTGGAGCAACGCGCACGCAGTAGAAAACATCTCACGGTGTAAACAAAGGTTATGTAAGATTAATTATTATTAAAATGATTACGTATGCATGAACGCAGATAGCAACAACAGGTAATCTAAATAGCTACCTAATATAAAGCTTGAATTTATATTAGACGTGATAACCGTGAAACCATGATTATTCTTCAGACTATAATCGTACAACCAAAATCTATAATCGCATCTTTAATTGTTATGCAGTTAAAACACAACATATGAATGTGTCTGAATGTAAAAGAAACCTACTTAAGCAATGCGCTGCTTTTGTTGTGCTCTGAAATACAACATTTGAATGTTTGTTTAAAAAAAAGTCTATTGTAAAATGCACTGATATTACGTAGTTTCAAACCAAGTTAACATTTTAATGTAGAAAAAGCCAACGTGGGTGTCTTAAAGAGCAAAAATACAGCATAAGGGGTCTTATATGCAGTTGTGTCATCACTCATATTGCAAGTCATATCTCTCCGGCCCTTCGTTTGGGATGCTTTTCATGAACCGGCCCCCATGACAAACTAATTGAATAGCCCTGCCATAGGGTTTTAAACTGTGACAGCCACATAGAAGTGCTAAGGGTGAAAATGTTCAAACTTTTGACCAACGGTTAATCATAAAATTCACATTAAACAATCCCATCACAATGCAGTCACAAAATAGTGTGGCTTGAATACTGTGCTGCATCAGGCATTTGAAATGCAGATACATTTGTTATTATAATGCAAGCTATCCACTTTTGTTTAGCATTTGGGCTCCCCAATGAGTTCTGAATATAGTAAGGACTACGAGCATCACTGCTTCAATGCTGCCAAGTTTATATGAAAAATACAGGAAATTTTCACCCTTCCTTGGTGGAAATGGATTCAGAGCACTGGTTACTTGCACCAGCACTCTCACAGAGACAAAAGAGCTATGGTAACCTTTCCGTCCAGACAACATTACAGCAACTAAACTGTGTTGAGATTGACTTTTTGATGTTGTTATTTTGAACACATCATTCCACATCAAAAGGAATTAATCAGAATCATTTGTCCAGCTCAGTAAATAAGTATTTACCTATAGGTAAATAGGTTACACTAATCCATTTTAGTTTTAAAATGGCGTTTTAGAACAAAAAAGAACCATGTCCACACCTAGCATTTCTAAAAAGATCTCTGTCCACACTACACTGCTGAAAACGCACGTGACATCACGTGACCACACACACACACCCTGGCATGCGCTGCGCACATTGGACGGTTCATCAAGGATCTACCGCTGGATCTCATCTCACTATAGTTGTTAAACGTGATATTAAATTCATCTCTCTAATGACTCTTTGGTCTTTTGAATCTATTACTTGTTCTCAGGTAAGGTGTTTTGGCTGAGCACAAATATAAGTTAATATATTTATTTATGTAACCTTGTACACCGATTCTGCACATTTGACTGGCTGATTGCCTTTATTTCCTATAATATTGATTATTTAAACTGATATTCGTCAAAAGACACGGTATGTTTTACATTTTTCACAGAAAAAGAAAGGAGACAGTAATGTTATAGGCTCCATTTTGTTATAAATATGCATACAGTGAAGATGACGCTCATCTAAATATGAAGCTACATGATGCCTGAACATTAATATTTTAAAGTTATATATTAAAGTTATTAATATCAAAATGAAATATGTAATGTTTTCATTTTATTGTTAAGATAGTAAACAATGTAGCCAGGGGGATGCGAATGATGTTATAAAGTACACTGTTGGCTTTGAAATATTTACCCAACATGTTCTCGGGAGTTTGTTTTGCATATCACACTTGCAAAGTCTGAATTTACAAGGAGAGGATGCAAGACTAAACTTTGTGCACTTAATATTGAGGGCACGCTACAATCAACAAATGTCTGCAGCCACGCTTCCGTTTTCAGATGTCTCCGTTTTCCCCCATCCACACTGACACGGAGAAGCAGCGGAGAAGCAGGGCCTTGGACCAGAGGCTTTTAAACTAGAGTACTGTGGCAGCACACAAGGAAGTGCTAATGGTCTGTGAAAATGTTCAGATGAAAACTTAAACACACAATAAACGAAGAGACAATACACACTTTTAGGATCAAATGAACTTATTTTAAAAAGTACATGATGTTCACGGAAGAGATTTTTTAAAATACACTACTGGTCGAAAATGATTCTGTTCATCAAGACGGTATTTATTAAATGTAGAAAAAATTTTCATTGTTAAATATTTATTAAAATTTTAAATAACTGCTTTCTTATTGTATGTAGTTTCAAATAAAATTATTACTCCAGTCATTATTGCTTATATTACTATTACCATTAATAATAATATTAATAATAATGGCTGCACGGTGGCGCAGTGGGTAGCACGATCGCCATACAGCAAGAAGGTTGCTGGTCCGAGTACCCGGCTGGGTCAGTTGGCATTTCTGTGTGAAGTTTGCATGCTCTCCCCGTGTTAGTGTAGGTTTCCTCCGGGTGCTCCGGTTTCCTCCCACAGTCCAAAGACATGCGGTTCAGGTGAATTGAATAAACTAAATTGGTTGTAGTGTATGTGTGTGAATGCAAGAGTGTATGGGTGTTTTCCGGTTTTGGGTTGCAGCTGGAAGGGCATCCACTGTATGCGTAAAACATATGCTGCATAATTTGGTGGTTCATTCCACTGTGGCGACCCCTGATGAATAAAGGGACTAAGCTGAAAAGAAAATGAATGAATGATAATAATAATAATTAATATTAAAGTGATTTCTGAAGAATCGTGTGACTCTGAAGACTGGAGTAATGAAGCTGAAAATTCATCTTTAAAATCACTGGAAAAAACTATTAAATTCAATTTTAAACTACTTTTGAAGTTTGTTATTTTATAGTGCAATAACATTTCACACTTTTATAATTTGTACTGTATTTTTGATTTAATAAATGCAGCTTTGGTGAGCAGGATAAGCTTATTTTAAAACATTTAAAAATCCTACAGACCCCAAACTTTTGACCGGTAGTGTATGTATATTTGAATGTCTGAAACATGAAATAAATATTTTTGTTTGAAAGCATGGTTAAATTGTTATTTATAACAAGTGTTGCGCACGTCTTTCTGTGCCTCAGCACGCACCATCAGATTTGAATTTTAGCAGTTGATGACGTGCCCTCTGAGCATTCTAATCACACCAGTGTGATTGTAAGCTTCAGGGACCAGCCAAGGCTGATCACACCGGTGTGATCCTATCAGTGAAAGGGTTTAGAGGCTACTGACCATCAAATCTTTTACCAGCAGTTAAACATATAAATCACATTAAACAATCCCATCGTAATGCAGTGACAGCATAGTGTGCCTTGAATACTGTTGCATCAGGCATTTGAAATGCAGATAAATTTGTTATTATAATGAAAGCTACCACTTTTATTTAGCATTTCGTCTCCCCAATGAGTTCTGAATATAGTAAGGCCTTCATTGAGTACTATAATGCTACCAAGAAAATTCCCAGCAAATTCTTGGTGGAAAGGATCCAGAGCACCGGCTTCTTGCACCAGCACCCTCATAGAGGCAAAAGGGGGTACAGTGAGCTCTCTGAAGTAGCTCTCTCTCTCTGATCACCACATGAAGGAAAGGCTTTTAGAAATCCAGTGTCAGTGTAAGTGGAGGGGATGGACTCAGAGCTCACCTCCATGCCCACCTTTGATGTGCAGTCCACCTGTGAACACACAGCTGCTTAGTAAAGGAGGAACATGATGTTGAGCTCTGCACGGATCAACACCTGTGTTTTCTGATTTATAGGACACCGCAGTTTGATGTTTGAAGGGCCAAGAGGAACCTGGGGTGTAAATATAGACCCTGCGAAGTGAGCCAGAATATAGCTGCATTAAGCACACACAGAGAAGGCCATGCAAGAATCAGAATTATAAAGTAAAGGGCATCCTGTTGAGAAGGGGGTCAAGGTGTTGAGTGGCTCTGGAAGCACAGATCCCTCAGATGTTTAGAGGCTGAATGAATCTTAGTCACTCTCCTGCATCCATTTTGCTAATTAGCCTGAGGCTATAGCAGCTCACACACGCTATGTGATATTCATCTGGAGTTGCAGTAGAGGTCAGGATGGATGGTGTGGATGGGAATCATTTGCATTCCACTCAAGTGTGTGTGTGCGTGTGTCTGACTACAGCCAGAGCTCTGAACAGACGGATGCTCAATGAAAAGGTGAGTGTGTTTCTTACCTACACATTCTAAAGAAAAAGTTAGCAAAAAATAAAAATGGTCCTTATTTATTCACTATCATGTTGCTTCGTTATTACTTGTTTTCATTTTCTACTTGACTAATCGATTTTTTTAAAACTATTTAAAAATATCTTCAAGCTTTTGTAAGTATTGTAAAAATGACTTAACTGACTTTTGTGCTTTATTTAAAGAACATGCTTTGCGTGACATGCAAAATCAAAAATGATTCATAGACAAGATCCAACTCAGAGTCCTTTCACCTTTTTGTAAGTAATCCTTTTTTTTCTTTTTTTTTTAGGGCACCTACGATGAAAATCATCTTTTGTAAGCTGTTTGGACAGAAATGTCTGTACAGTCCTATGTCATATTGGAGCAATATAAACACAACAAGTCTCTTTTTAAATTTTTTTTTATATTAAATAGGATCCAAATCCCAGTGATTTTGAGGCCCACCTCAACGTGACGTTCCCCGCCCACTAAATTGATTGACAGGTGCCATGTTTTTATAATAATGACTAGGCCCACGCGGAATCTGTGCGCGCAGAATTCCGCAGATTTTTAGCCCATCATTAATTTTGTTTATTTACTTGAGTAAATGTGTGTAAATCTATATTTATTCTGTTTTTAAATTAATTACAGTATTATTATTGACTAATATGAAAATGTTCATCTGATTTATGTACAATGCAGTTTGTACAGTAATATTTTCTGTCTTTTAATAGAGATATTATATGAGAGACTTGCTTTGTTTACCAAATAATGTGAATCTAATTGGATTTCCATTTTAAACATTAAATAAAAGTTAAAAGATTTAATTTTTTATTTCACATATTAAGATTTTAGTTATGATACTCCCAAAATAATTCTGCAGAAATCTGCAGATTTTTACCAAAATTCTCCGCAGAGATAGCAAAAAACGTCCGCAGATTCTGTCTGGCCCTAATAATGACTAATGAGTGGTATATCAGCTTCATCCGTGTCTGTGTCTGTGCTGTTTATCTGCTGTAACGCAGGAGAAGCAGACATGCATGTGAGAATGTTGGGTGGGTAGAACTAGCTCATTTGAATTTAAAGCCACAGGCTACAAAAACAGCTACACTGTACTCAGACACCAAAATTGGCAGATTCTGGAGGCTATTATAAATTATCTGATGAGTATTTTGAGCTGAAGCTTTATAGACACATTCTGCAGACACCAAAGGCTTATCTTACATCTTGGAAAAGAGGTAAAATAGGTGCCCTTTAAAAGTTTTAAGCATATAAGTAAGTGTTAATTATATGTTCTTAAAAGTGTTATATCTGCTATATTTCTGCTTGACCTTTGAAATTCTCTTCATAGTGAAGTCAAGTCATCTTTATTTCTATAGCACTTTTACAAAGCAGACTGTGTCAAAGCAGTTTTAAAAATAGTAAAAGCCCCAACAACATTTCCATTTGTGGAACATATTCAGCATATCAGGCAGGCAGATTAGTAATAGAATGCTGGTGACGTTCTAATTGAATTAAAACTTATTCAGTTTAGTTTAACACAGATATCACCAATGAATGAATATCCAAGGAAGAGCAGCTCCATGACTCACACTAAGCAAGCCAGAGGTGACAGTGACAAGGAACCACATCTCCACCAATTGACAAAAGTGAAGATCAAATCCTGGAGAAAGAAAACGGTCTCAGCTGGTCAGTGTATTCCACTTTTACTACTACAATATGTGCTGTAAAATTGGTTAAAGATACCTAAGAGTTTTTCATTTTCTGTGACTGGATGAAATCAAGGTCTGCAGGTAAAACGTTTGAGACTCTGTGGGGAAATCAGGAGAAAGTATAGTGTAATCCAGTCTTAAGCTACATTTAAACGTCAACGTAAATGTAATGTAAAGCAAATCCACACTTTGCAGACGAAGCATTAGCAAAGACTTTAGCAAAAACAACCCTATCACATACTCTGCTTTTGTTGTGTGTTTGTTTGCACTAGCCTTTAATCTAAATCGTCCTATAAATAATGATGATGATAAAGCCTTTATTTGTCGCATACACTTTTACATGCAGCAAAAATAGACCCCCCCTCCCCCCCCCCCCCCCCCCCCCGACCATTACAAAAAACATCACACATTTCAGGGGAAGACAGGTCAACAAGATGTCGCTTTTAGAAAGAGGAAATAAGATACATTTGGGAAGAGAGAGGTGAAAAAAATATAAAAATTAAATAAATAAATGTGTCAACGGCCATACTTTCACTTTGAAAGCTATTTCAGTCACGAAATCGCAGCGGTCGTGTAAACAAACATGTAAAATGTATAAAACGTTTCCAATTTTTTGCCAAAACCCTACAGTAGTGTCAATCCATCATGAAGGATGTGTTACACTGTAAAAATATCTATAAATTGACAGTTTTCTGTATTTTGCGATTCTTGTTTTTGTTCCCTTATTTATTCTTTTGAATTGCATTATGGGATCTTGACCTATCTTTACTTTTATTGAAATTTTTAATAGTTGAAGTGATACAGTGCTCAGCATATATAAGTACACCCCTCACAAATCCATCTTTTAAATTCATATTTTTAATGGGAAGCTATACAATATTAGATTTGTGCATATACCTTAGATTAGTCCTGAAGCCAAATCTGGAGCTTATCTAACAAAATAACTTACAATAAAGGTCTAAAAACTAGTACACCCAAACTTATATGTTATAGAAAAATATTGAATACAAAATTTAAAAAGAGAAAAAAAATCAAGAGAAGCAAAAAAAAAAAAAAAAAAAAAAAAAAAAAAAAAAATTAATTTTGTTGAAATTTTGTTGGTTGTAATTATTATTTTTTTGGATTATTTTGCTTAAATTTAATTGTATTATCTTTCAATTTCAAAACATGTTTGGTGGTGACAAAAATAGTATTTTAATAAATATATCTGTTTAATAAATCTTTTTTGTTTAAATGGACCAAATATATTGCCTATATTCACTGAGAAATGGATATAAAAACATTAATTTTCAAAATGGGGTGTACTCAATTATGCTGAGCACTGTATATTGTCTGGGTTGGTGTTTTGAATCACAGTACAAAAACCTGGTAATAAGCTGCCAGAACATTCTGTTATTTTACACACTTAGTTCTCTATATACTGTCTAAAATGAAAATAAAAAATTTTCTCTCTAAAATGTTAATTAAAGTCACTCTGTTAAAACTGTAGAGTTAAATTTTTTACATGAAAAGTGAAAACAGCAGAGATCAAACTTCTATAATGCAAATCCCCACAGTAAATAAACAGAAAACACTCGTGAATCACAAAATAGGACACCTGTTAGGTCTTTTTTTCTAGAATCATTCCTTTAACTAACCTGTTGTCTTTTTTTGTATCTCTGTTCCTGCTCATAACTGTGCTTTTGAATCAGCAGATCATGCTAGCGTGAGATCCGTTATTCCCACCAAAGTAAGTTCCATCATTCTAAAGAAATGAAATACTGTAGAGCTCTCACCAAACATCCCAGCCTCCGCTAACAACTATACCACATTATGAAGATGAGAAGATAAATGAAAGAAAAATGAAAATGCGTGAGAGAGCAATAAAAAGCCTGAAGCTGTTGCGTTCTTGTGCTTATGTGCCGTGAATGACAGCTATTTGCAGTAGATAATGTCCTCAGGCAGGCTAAAACTCTGACGTACATAAAACAAACAGCAAAATGACATCTTTATGTCCATTCCTGTAGCAATATTTATTTTGAAGACCCCACAAAGGCCACTGTATTTCCAAGTCTAAAGATAAGCTACGGACTGAAAAGGCAAAGAGCAGAGAATGAATGTGTTTGAACACTGGACTCGGTACTTTAAAATGATTTTCCAAGCGTTCGTTCATTTTCAAGCATATATAGGCGGGATCCCGTCTCATCTCACTTACTCACAATAACACGCCAGCTTACACACATACACACAAACTGATAAGATAATAAAAGCAGCGTCTGGGCCATATGGCGTCTGCCACTATTCCCTGCGTCTTTTCTAACATGGTGAATGCAAAGGCCAAAATAACTGCATACGTCAAGCACATGCTCATTTTGCTAATGGTTAATGACGTTGTTGGTGAACAACAGACTGTCTGTTTATTAAAGCAGTATTATGAAGTTAACTATCCTGAGATGGTGGGAAGCGGATGGCACTAGGGAGAGGTCTGTCATGGTGTACGTGATAGATCCAGTGCTGCAGTCCAGCACACCTGTTTATGTGAGTAGGGGGCAGAGAGAGGGATAGAGTTTGTTGGCGCTCAGAAGTCAGCCAGTCTAGTGTTTGACATGAAGCATTCATCAGACCAGGACAAAAGTTAGATAAGAACCCACAAACACTGATGGGAGGGTTGACCAAAAACAAATACAATTCTGTCTATGTTTACTTATTCATGTGCTTCTCAAACATGTGTAACATATAAAAGACAGTATTTTGAAAAAGGTTACACATACTGTATGTAGCCATTTATTTGGAACACAACAACATTGACCATACAAACTGTATGAACAAAATGTCTTCCCTGCTGAAAAAAAAGTATACTAAAGGCTGGCTCACACTTTGATTTTTTTATAATCCTGAACGATTGTAGCATGTCAGACTGCACGAACATGGCTCCAATGTCACACGGTAAGATCTCAGCTGTCATAAAGTCAGACTAAACGACAATAAAGACGCACCAAACATGAAAGAAAACGGCCCAAACGAGTTTGACGTCACCCACCCGTGACACTTTCATTATCCTGCGTTCTGAAATGATTCCTCACAGCAAACGTAAGCAACCTGTAGCGGCAATTTTGCACACAGAAAGAAAAAAAACTGTTTTGACATTTCCCTGTAGTCATTTGAATTGCCACATGGATTGCGTCATCAAAATTGAAGCTGCTATTGGTTCTTGGATTGACACTATTCGCAGATTACACTGTAGGAAAGTGTCTGAAATCTTCTGACACCGACAGAACTTCATCAGAGGAAAAATCTGATCGCAACGGGCAGCTTTCAGCGAACATGACAAACCAACAATCAAAGATCACTGATTTTAGCCTCAAATGACAAAATTGTGGCTGAAATCTCACAGTGTCAGGAGGGCTTTAGTTGTATTGCAAATATATTTTTAATTTCAATAGTACATTGCAAGCATGCTAACCAAAAAAAAAAAGTTTACTTAATTTAAATATATTAAAAGTGTATTATTACCATACTTTTATATATAACTTTTAACACACTTTAAAATAATTGCAATTTAGTTTATTTTCTAAAAATATATATTCAGAAAAATGAACTTTAATGAAATGCTTAATTTATTTAGTGTATTTATTTAGGATTTGATGTTAATATATTTAAGTATTATTTTAACTATGCATTGAAAATGAATTTTGTAAGAATGTATCAAAAATCATACTTTCAAAGCACATTATTAAATAAACAGGTTTCTAATTTGCACACAAAAGTACACTAAATACACTTAAAGTTGTATTTTAATGCAATTTTATTACAACTAAAATAAACTTAGAACAAAATTAATATGTCCAAAATAGCACACTTTAAGTTAACTAATTATCAACCCACTTAAAATATGCTAACAATTAGTCTGGATCCAAGTATACTAAGCATATTTTATTTTCACCAGCGTTTGTGCCTAAAGAAAAAAAGGACATCATATAGTTTTGAACAGCATAAGGGTAACATACAGCATGTAAAATAAGCATTGATCACATCACCATTTTTCTCAGAAAGCATATTTCTAAAGGCGCTGTTGTCTTGAAATTTTCACCAGATGTCTAATGTACAACCAAAGTGATCCATACACACAAAGAAAACAAGACAAATTAGTTTAGAAATTAAGTAATGTGTCATAAAATGAATTGATACAGGGAAAAGTATTGAACACATGAAGAAAATTTGTGAAAGGCAAGTAAAGCCCAGACAGCAGCTGAAATTGGTTTTTAGAAAACATTAATTTATCAGTGTGAATTAATATGAGCGGCTTGTGTTCAAACCGCTACACCACCAGGAGATGAAAAAGATGAAACCAGGGTGGATTTTTCAGCAAAACAATTATTCCACAAACAGCCAAGGAAACTCTCAACTGATTTCAGAAAAGAAAATAAAGCTGCTAGAATGGCCCAGCCAATCACCTGACCTGAATCCAATAGAAAATAAGAACTGAAGATCAGAGTTGATAGCCAAGACCCACTAATCCATCAAGATTTGTAGACTCTGATGAAGTATGGGGTAAAAAAGAATTAATCATAATGAGCAACGCATGTGACTCCATTCAAGAGGCCTTTTGAAGCCATCATATCCCAAAACATTTTATACAAAGTATTCAATTAATTTCAATAGTTCAGCACATTCTCATCGTGTCATTCCATTGTTATTACACATATTTTTACTTAATTTTTTTGTTTTGGTTTATTTGTATGTTTGGATTGGTTGGGCTTTTTACCAAAATCTTGGTCAATTTCATGTCATACCAGGAAAAATCATTCACTAGTAGCAAACTAACGGACATGGTTAAGCCATGGTGTCTAAGCCATCAAACTAGCGTCAACTGGCACTCCAAACAAAGAAGCAAACGGAATTTTGAACAAACCTTGAGTTTTTTTTTTTTACAGTGGATTAACTTGGACGGATTGTTTACTCAAAGAATAACAATGTGTGCTAGCAATATAAACATTGCAAATCTTGATTTCACACAGACTTTAATACCTATTAACAGTAGGTTATGTAGACTGGATAACAAGTTCACTATTTATACAAAGCCTTTGGTCGATGTGGTTTCTTTATTCATAGCTATTCCATCCTTTTTTGTCCCTTTACACTCAGAACTCTATTTTTCCAGCCAATAGGGGTGATATATTGACATCAGCTCGACAATGAGGATGATGCATTGACACCAGAAGCCCCGTCCCCCACCCTGCGGACCACCAAACCATGTCTTCTCAACATGTTCTTTTCCAGTGCTCTTTAATAAATGACTTTAATTTAAAGCTGAGACCTTGAAGTATGTGTGTGTGTGTGTGTGTGTGTGTGTGTGTGTGTGTATAGTGCACTTTCTTTATATCTCTCTTTAAGGTACTCTGCTGAGGAATCTGTGCATTCCCGTCATCACTCAATCTCTTTTGCAAATACATTTCAGAAAATGCATGTCACTCCAGACAAACTGCACCATATAAACTATTGCTATTAGTTTGTATGACTAAGATCTATTCACAATACTATACGGATAAAAGTATTTTTAAAAAGAAAAAGAAAATCATGACTGGACAGTCATTTGCAGAAACAACAAACAATTTTATGTGTATAGAATAAATAGTATAATTGGCTGAAAATTCTTTGCGGATAAATCATGAAACCAAACCATTATGTGGTATGCTGCATTTTAGATGTACAGTACATAATGAAAGAATGAAATGAAAAATCTTAGAAATACTCCTTAGAATTGCTCTTCAACTTCAACAGTCCTGGAAGGCCAATGTCCTGTAGAAAATGTGGTGCATTCAAGTCCTCCAGGGACATTCACATTTACAAGTGCATTTATTCACTCATATCAGAGCCAAATGACAATGCACCTTTATACAGCAAGATTACTTTTAAATGGCTATATATTGTACTTAACGCATACTAACTTTTCCATAAAAAAGATACTCAATATAAATACATTTACTGCAAGATTTCATCCATTGAATCAACTAGTTGTTTATTTCCTGATATATGCCTTTACTCTGAAATTCTACGCTTTGCTATGTATATTCTACTCATATACTCCATTGTGGTGACATTTATGTGTTCAATTCATAAACACAATCTATTAAACTTGACTTTTTCCCTATTGCTGGGTTGTGGCTGGAAGGACATCTGCAGCGTAAAATATATGCCGGAAGAGTTGGTGGTTCATTCTGCTGTGGCGACCTCTGAAATAGAGACTAGGCCGAAGGAAAAAAATTTATGAATGATAAGCTTGACTTAAAGAAACAAAAATGACCAATGCCATTTTAACCAAACTTTACATCATTTGCAATGAATTTTTAACAAGTGTTGGGTCGAAGTTCACTTAACAAGACAAAAGCCTTCAGGACTGGATTTGATAAACCGTGAAACAGTTTAACAAGTATCTCATCTAGAATTTCAAGCTATGGTCATATTTGCCAAGTTACAGAGATCAATCAAAAGTCTGATTTCAAACATTTCTAATTAAATTCTCCCTAAACAAAAACTATCTGAGCAATGCTACAAATATTCATTCAGTTACTATGTAATGTTATGAAGCCAATAACTGTCTAAAGTGTTTCTCATTTTTAAAAGAAAGAAAAATACTCAGACTTACACTACCTGACAAAAGTCACCTATCCAAGGTTTAGGAACAACAAATAATTTGACTTCCAGTTTATCATTTGGTATCAGAAGTGGTTTATATGAAAGGCAAAAGCCTCTAGATTAAGCTTACTTTACCAAAATAAAATATGATCATGCCTTGATTTTTAATTATTAAATCAGGACAGTAAGGTCTGACTTTGCTTAGACAAAAGTATTGTCACTTAACAGAAGTAATGTACAGTATAGAATATAAAGTCATGGTGCAGAGGAAAAAGAATTAATATTGTCTATGACTCCCATGAGCTTGGAGGACTGCATCCATACATCTCTACAATGACTCAAATAACTTATTAATAAAGTCATCTGGAATGGCAATGAAAGCGTTCTTGCAGGTGTTCATCAAGATTCTTTAGATTCATCTTCAATGCCTTCAATGCCATCTGATCCCAGATATGCTCAATAATGTTCATGCATGGTGACTGGGCTGGCCAATCATGGATCGCCTTGACCTTCTTTGCTTTCAGGAACTTAGATGTGGAGGCTGAAGTATGAGAAGGAGCGCTATCCTGTGGTTTGTAATGTAATGGGCAGCACAAATGTCTTGATACCTCAGGCTGTTGATGTTGCCATCCACTCTGCAGATCTCTCACACACCCCCATACTGAATACAAGCCCAACCCATGATTTTTTCCTTCAAGCTTGACTGATTTCTGTGAGAATCTTGGGTCCATGCAGGTTCCAATAAGTTTTCAGCAGTATTTGTGATGACTGGGATGCAGTTCAACAGATGATTCATCGAAAAACTTCTGCCCCTTTTTCAAATGATCAACAAGAAGTCAAGTTATTATTTGTTGCTCTTACAACTGGGATCAACGACAAGACTTTTGTCAGGTAGCTTAGATAAGACTTTACTGAGCAACCTGCTCTATAAGCAATAGAAATTCTTCTGGGGCATATGATAAAGTTACTTTGCTAAGGACAAATTTAAATGCAAATACATATGCAAATGAAACACTGCAATAATGCCATTTAATATTACTGTCATGTAATATCAATCCTAAATTAAAGCAGTCCTTGTTGTACATGCTACAGCAGAGTCTTTGTCAAACACTGGCATACATCAAATCCACTTTACAAATGTGTGTATAAGTGAATGCGATGCATGGCCTTCAGAGGTGGCAGTATTTTATCTGTGTTGGGGTGACAGGGAGTTTTAATTGACAAGGCTGAAGTGTTTCAGCCCCACTGGAGCACAAACAATAACCACAATAAAGACAGAGTGAGCCATAAAGAAAGGCCTTGTTTCCTTTGATCATTCTATTCCCTGGGTGTGTAGGCAACACTGTGCAATAATGCAATAACTTAGATCTCACAAACGCACTGACACACACACACCTGTGTCTGTAGCATTGAATGACACATGGAAAAATATTCATGTCTGCTTTAATAAAAAGAAGAAAAAAGGAGAGAGACAGATACACTGAGGATTTTGAAATATCCAACTCAAAGTGGATATTTTACCTCAGCGCACATTACCATGCACGCCTTATGCAGATGAAGTTCAAACTGAAAGTTCTCTCGGAAACATGGACGTGCATCGAGGTCATGGTGGACAAGGTCAGAGCTCTTTTCACATTGAGCGTGTGTGTGTGTGTATAAGTGGGTTGTGTGTGGGTGTGTGCTATTCTACTGGTCTGGGTGTGAAAAGGCCTGACTATACAAAACTGTGGGCACTCCAAGGACGTATAAAGAAAACCTTTTATATAAACTTTCCATTGACAGTTGTGTTTGATTTCAGGCACAAAAACGAGAGGAACGCTTGACGAGGCAAAATCTAAACAAAATGTGAGTAGTGTCATATTGTAACACCGTAGCTAAAGAATTCTTGTGGATTGCGAGGTAAGAAGTTTATGAAAACTCTGAAAAGTCATGGAGGTTATGGCCAAATGGGTCCAATTTTTTGGTAATGTTAGTCTGTAATACATCCTTCAGTCATTTGTGTATTTATTTAAAATTACATCTAATTTATTAATAGAGCATGTTTAAGTTTTCAATGTTTTGAGGGATATTTGGTGTAGTCTGACCTACAGTTGACTCTGATTAGCTATCTCAGAGGTTACTGTAGGTCAAAAACAGAAAGACGTAAGAATAATACATTTTTAGGCTTTGCGCTAAGAGCAAAAGCTATTTGGGCTTTTTAGAACCTAATTAGAATAAAAACCTAAGTATCATCTTTTGATATAATGTACTGTTAGAGAAAATAAATGTCCATATATGTGGACTTGTGGTTCGAATTTACCTAAAACACTTTTTCCTGACTTATTTTAATGCATATTTAACATAGAATTTTTTTTTACTTGCTTTGACTATCAGAGAGTAAAAACAATTTTTTCCCCCTTTTGGACAGTTAAAAATAGTGTTTGAGACATTTCATATGCTGCAAAACAGTTGCAGGATAACACTGTATGTCTGTAACAAAATATAAAACAAAGTATTTTAAATAGCCACTAAAGAGCTAAAATGTGCTGTTCTCGTATGTGGACACTCAAGCCCTAGGAGGTTATGTTCACACATTCAGAATTTCTCCTTATTAAAATAATGTCAGAAAAGTACTCTTTGCAAATTCTAAATAGAGAAATCATATAATCAGCCAATGACCAGAAACTGTTCAAACTGTCACTGTTCAAAAATGAATGAATGTGCGAATATAAATCAAACTTTACCTCAGTAAAGTTGGATAGGCGGAAGAGCACTATTTACTAATGTTTTGTTTTTGAACAAAAAAATCAGATCAGAAAAAAAATGCAAAAACAGCTAAAAACTGAAATATCCTGCCATCGTTTTACATTACACTTGTTACCAAGATGAGTAACTTTTCAATTTCAATTGTGCTCGCTGATCCTCGTACATCACTTGTTTTCATCTTCTTTTACACTTAAACAAGTAAATGAATGCTTATGTCTATTTACCCGACTATATTATCGATGCTGTACAACATAGGCTACTCCATGAACTTGAAAATAGTCAATCTTTTACTGGACATTTTCAGTGGGCTGAAACACACCTCCCATTCATAAACCCATTCATAAACAAGAACAATCTACATAAGCTTAAATAGACTAAAATAGTTTTAAAACATACCTGTCTAAAAGTAATACTTCAGCTCTGGTGTCATCCTTCAGATTGTTGTTGTTATAATGTAATTTCCCTTCAGAGTGCAAAAGTAACTCCAATATTGATTCAGGATTCAGAAAAGTTTTGATTCAGCATTTTTGGCAGAAGCCCTTTCAAAAACAATCTTTCGTTTCATGGATACAAGGCCATGTTGGTCTTTCAGAAAGAAGTTCAGGTTGATACTTTTACCTGCTGTCACTCACTTTTTCAGCTGTAGATCCACGCTTCACATGCACACGCAAATGATAAATCTATCTGTGTGAACAGGCTGCGCGGAAATACAAATTTAAATTTAAGTTTGAGTTACCTGTCGTAAGTGAGTTATTTGTCAGCCTGAACAATTTTTTAAAAGACAAACATTTTTTTGTCTTATTCCTTATCCAAAATATAAAAATACACAAATACATTTAGATCATTTACTTTATTCAGTACTATCGGAATGTGAAGAGACTTTCAACCAGCACAACAAAAAATGTTTCTGAAGACCATCACCTACTGCACCTTTAATATTCTATCTACAGTAAAAAAATAAAGTAAAATAATAAAAAAAACATTCACATCCACAAACTGAAAGTTTAATTTGAGAGAAAATGTGCAGATCTGTATTCCTGTCCACTAAGTTATTCTTTTTGTGTGTGTTTTTTTTTCAGTGGTTGTGTTTAAAATTGAGAACGACTTACAACTGGGTGAAAATCCCTATTTTATATCTTCAACATTGTTGAACAAATGCAGTGAATGTGAACTAAAATAATTAGAATATCAAATCTACGTTGGGTCAAAACCTCCAACAAAAGCACAAACAAACAACAAACAAGACACCTCTTCTTTTTTTTGTCATATCCAGTTCATACATATACACTTTAATAACATCTTCCATTCCTACCCCAAGAATATCATGCTTTTTCCCACTTTTTATCCCATAAAAAAAGATTTCCACACTTTCCAAACACACCTCTTTCTTTAAACGTCTGCCAGCGTTTCTTCTGTCGAGTCCACGCAAACCTAACAAAAACCCACACATTCTCTTTACACCTGCTAGAATCTTCTAAAGGGCCAAGCTGCTTCTCTTCTTCTGATTCGACCCCATTACTTCATGATTCTCTTCAGGTCTGATGCCAAACTTAACACTCACTGCACAATAACAACAGCGTTTCCTGTATCTGACAACAGAGGACCCGCAAACGTGCAAAAAACAGCCAAGGGAACAAGAGACAGATCCACATCATTAATATTTTACTAATATGACAGTAGAGCGTGATGTGAAGGCATCACTTTTAATGAGAACAGACAAAAGCATATGTACTGAACAAAGAGTTGCGAATGATGGAGGTTTTAGATTGGGGTACACACGCCACAATGTGTGTGTAGGTAGAGGTAGAGGATACAAAATATACAGTCCAGTGCTGACATGGTAAGGTGATTTGTGAGATTACAGACTCTTAGATGTGAATTCAGCAGAACAGCTGTAAAACGCTTATGCAAAATATGTCAGTACAGCTCAGCACACAGAAATATAGCTTTAGTGCTAGTTCTATCAGGAAGACCTAATGACACGTCACTCATTCCAATCAGATCTAACCAATAGCCATTTGACACAAGGAATATATAAGTTTGTTATTCATTACCCATTTCGGTTGTTGCTGTTCAACCACCATCCTCCCCACCAACACCAGGTTGGCTCAGCCTGGGGGGTAGGCTCCACCTCTGCCTTCGTCCTCAGACAGACTTTGCTGAATCGACAAGTTTCTGATCCAAGCTACGGACAGGGTCTCCGCCAAAGAAATCTATTTTTGTTCTGCTAAAATATTACTCTGTCAAATAAATCATTTTATATCATATCATCCTCCCTGGTCTTCCTGGTAGAACTGAACCAAACTGAGAACTGCACCATGCAGCTGTTTTTCTGTTTGTTTTTATTACACCTAAAACCTAGCATGCTTGGTTTACATCTGGCGTGTTAGGATACACACTGAAACAAATCAAGTGGTTTGATTTTAAGAGAAGTCTGTAAGGTTGAAACTAGGAAAAATAAATAAAAACAATGAAAAAAAAAAGTTTGCTGTTTGTTCAAACGACTTATTTAAAATGAGTTGAAACAACCCAATTCTTGAGTTTTTTTTGGCGGAACCAAGCATTATTTACAGTGCAGAAAGTGTTGCATCTTATCATTTTTACTGGTCTAAATGGAATAACATGGGTTATTATTAGGCCCACACGGAATCTGCGTGCACAGAACTCCACAGATTTCTGCAGATTTTTAGCCCATAATTTTTTCTGTTTATTGACTAGTGTAAATGTGTGTAAACTTATATTTATTCAGTTTTTCTATTAATTTCAGTAATATTATTGACAAATATTAAAATGCTCATATGATTGATTTACAATACAGTTTGTAAAGTAATATCTTCTGTTCTTTTAGTAGAGATAGAATATGAGAGACTTGCTTTGATTACCAAATAAAGTGGATCTAATAGGATTTGCATTGTAAACATTAAATAAAAGTTAAAAAGGTATTACTTTTTATTTAATATAAAAAGGTTTTAGTTATGAAACTCCCAAAATTATTCTGCATAAATCCACAGATTTTTAATAAAATTCTGCGCAGAAATAACAAAAACTTTCAACAGATTCTGTCTGGTCCTAATTATTATGTATTTGATTGAATCACTAAAAGGATGCAAATGATAAGTCATTTGTTCAAGAGTTTTATTTATTTTTTTAGTTAAGTTGTTGTGTACAGTTGTATTTGTATAAAAGAACCAACTCATAAGAGTCTTTTGTTCAGGGATAGGATAGTAGACTTTTGATGTGATGTATGTGTACGGTGTGTTTGATATATTGAATGTGCTTAATACTGTATGTTTGACATTAGGGATGTAGCGATTCACCGTGAGCTTCGAATTCGTACAAGTTCAGTCGTACGAAATTGTACGATTTTAAAAAGGAGGCATGGCACCTAACCCCACCCCTAAACCCAACCGTCATTGGGGGATGAGCAAATCGTACGAAAATGTACGAATTAGGTCGTACGAATTCATACGAATTAGCCACTAAATCAAAAAGTTACGAATTGCCGTGAGATTGTGCTGGACAAATCAAACCGGTAGAAATGTTGAACGAATCTTACTTTTTTTAACAGAGGGGGCGCTCTTTACAGGCACAAACTCGCTTTACCTGCACATCAGCGGCGAGCAAGAGGTGATGCAGCAGAGTGAAATGACAGCAGTGAAGTGCACCAAACAAACACAAACTGTGTGCAAATACTCCCAGCACAGTGGAAAAACTACTGTCACAGAGGTCTATTTGCAAAAAAAAAAAAAAAAAAAACTATTAATAAGCCAAACCACGTGGACCGGAAGATTTGCAGCTCCGCTTGCTCTGACGAGTGCTATGCAGATCACATGCATCAGTGTTTTCATCGTGAAAGATGTTTTTTAGACTGAAAGAGAAAGTTGTTCTGTTACAAAACCAGGTATTAGATTAGTTTTACCCTCTCCTTTTCAGATTAGTTTATGCATATTTTAATAATTTGCTTATTACTGAATAATTAAAAATGTTCAAGATTATGAACTTCTTAAGTGTATCACACTGATACTATTACTAATTAATTACACAAGTAATATTAATTATTCACCTTCATAATCATGTTCAACTCCTGTCTCTACTCTGCTTTTTAATTAGTCATTTTATAATCTGTTTTTTTATGCCAGTGGTCAGAGGGTCCACCTCTGCACACACTGCTCTCTGGTTTAGGAAAGGTATTACTCGCCACACCAGCCATCTCAGTCCCCAGTCAAGGAGTTTTTTCAGCAGGGGACATTGTAAATGTGCAAAGACCTCAGCTTATGTCAGAAAACATAGATATGCTGATATTTCTTTTTAAAAATGTAAAATCCCAGCACAGTCACAGTTTTAGTTTGTTTATATTAACGAGTCCTCTTTAATTTGTATTATTCTTTCTTTCTTTTTTGGGAATTTGTTTTTAAAATAGCAATTATTTATGGCAGAAAATTTATTATTTTGCCAAAAATGTAAAGCATAAAAAAAAAAAAAATGAAAAGGGTCTTCACCTTAAATTTGTTTCAAATAATTTCGTTTCATGACTAAATTGTGAATCGTGAGATTAGTATCGTGAATCATATCGAATCGCGAGTCAGGTGAATCGTTACATCCCTATTGGATATAGTAAAACAAATGCTATTCATAAAATCATCTAACTGGATTAAGTAGCTATTATGTACTGTGTTTGAGTCAATAAACCTGACATATGAGTCATTCTTTTAGGAATTAGAGTCAAAAGGAAATAGAAAAAATTGTGACTGACTCATTAAAAAAATCTTTATTCAGAGATTGTACTCCATTAGATAATCAGAGCAGATCATAGTCTACAGATGCAGTATGTTCACATGCATTTTCACCCCTTAAAAGTGGACAAGTCTAAAAACATTTCAGACATCATCAACTGTATCTAGTATTGTCTAACTTTAAACAGATTGCCCAAAAAATGTCCTAGGCAAAAAAAAAGTGTCCCTCTGTCTGCACAGACAATGTTTCACCCACACACCTCTGCTGCACCCAAATCACCATGGTGTTCTTCCTGTGCCAGTCTGAGGGTGTGAGGCGTGTAGACTAGGGCTGTACAGAACACACTTGAGGAGCAACACAAGGCACAAATTAGACTTCATATCTCTCCTAAATGTCAGTTTTAGAGAGTGGCATGAGCTGGCTCCTCCACGACTCCACTGGGGCAGTGTGTGGACAGGGCTGGCCTAAATCACTGGCCTCTCCCTTTCACTACCAACAGCAGCCTAATTAGGCCAACAACGCGAGGCTGTCTCGGTGTCCCAGCCTGAAGCTCAGGAAGGCCCTGTCCAAACTAAATGACAATACATGCTGCTTTAGTTAGTGAGAAGTAATGTGCTCACCACGGCACACTATCCTTCACATACATACTTAACTGTACGCACACACACACACCCTAATACACAAAGTAAAAGCACTGTAAAAAGTGACAATTGTAGCTTGAAGTTGACCAAAAAATGAAAATATCACTGAGATAATTATTTTTGAGTTTTTTTCATCAGGAAAACACACAAAAGAAACACAAATGTGCCATAAATGTATTGTAAAAGTGATTATACTCCTTAAAATTCAAGCCTTTTGAAATGTTAACAGTGTATAACAGTGTGAGAAACAATCAAAGGATTACTGCAGATATCATAATGTCAAATTGAAGAATTTTTAAGCCCATTAAGTATTAAATTTAAGACCTATATCACAATATCAAAATATGCATGCACATAAAGAGAAAATGGAAAAAAATAAATAAATAAATAAAAAAATTCACAAAATTAGTGTTAAAATAAATGTATTCAAATTGAACAGTACTAAAGACAGGTTTGATCCATGACTAAACTACAAGAAAAAGAAAATAAAAAACATCTTAAGGCTGATTTATACTTTCGCCTGGTGAAACAAGGCTTTTATACTTGACGCGTTCGCCATGAAGATATTCTTTTAAATGACGGGGCGGTCAAGAGAAACAGACAGTAAAATCAGACGGATAAACAGAGAAGTAGAAAGCTTCTGGAACTAGGTCATATCATTAATATCATTCAAGATAATTGTTTTTAATTATTTTTATAATTTATTATAAATATTTTTATAATATTTTATATTTTTTTATAAAGATAATAATATTGACCTTAAAATGGTTTAAAAAAAATTTTTAATTGCTTTTATTCTAGCAAAAAAACAACAACAACATAATTTGGGAAATATTTTACAAAAAATAAAATTTCAAAGGGGGGCTAATAATTCTGACTTCAACTTTATCAAAGAAATAATTTGTTCTCAAATCAAACGTGGCACCGTGCGAACTGTTCACCCAAGTCTCAAAACATTTTGTGAGCTCCGCCAGCTGAAATCATGACGCCCCCACCAAATTGAATCTCCACAAACACCGCGATGACGTCACATTCGCAGCGCGCAGTGAGTTCAATAACAGAAACCTGATTGGCTATTGCTGGTATAGGGCATGTCGGTCTCATTTGTAGCTGTAATACCACAAATTATAATTGGACTAGTAAAATAAAGAACTACAACAACACGAAAACCAAGCAACAACAACAAAAAAGAATTTAAAGCATTAGATGTAGCGTTACTTGGACATCGGGAAAAATAAGACCTGTGCAAAAATATTTAAGACCTAAAACAGCGAATTTAGGACTTTTTAAGGTCTAAATATCGATTTTTTAAATTTTAGACTTTATAAGACACAGCGGAAACCCTGAACTGGTACTGCGACAAGGATGTAAGAAGCATCAATGGGTACATCATCATCAAGGCACACATAGGTATGCGTTGTGTCACACCATCTCTAAACATTTAATTCTACACAGCTTTGAGGGATACGGACACCGTCTGCAATGTTAGGCATTTGTTTTTGATGTTTTTAGGGAACGCACACACGTAGGTAACGGACGCATGCATGTCCGTGAGCTACTCCTTTCAGATTCATCAACATGCATAATCACGTTCATCAAATTTTCTTAAACTAAGAGTTCTAAAGTACGGTTATATTTTACAAGCAAGGATTCTGACATGGAAATGTGAAGCAGATGCTTTACAAAAGTTGAGTGTGTGGGGAGAAACATGTCAAACTTAATGAAACATTTGACGGCTCATAGAATCAACTTAAAGGAAGATTAATGCTTAATGCTTTCTTTGACAGCTTGCAATATCATCTTCCACAGTGAGTACGTTTACATGGACACAAATACTCAGAATTTAATACGATTAAGACAATACTCTGATTAAGAGTCTACCATGTAAACAGCAATTTTTGATTACCTTAAAGGACCACCTGTGTCACGAAATGCAGAGGTTTTTTCTTTCCATTGGGCGTGCGGTATCAATTTCCATTAAAACAACACTCTTCCACCAGTCCTTACTTCATATTCTCATCCAATACCTCAGTTTGTCATGGGGCATGAACAATATGTTGCTAAATGAAAGTGAAACTGCCAAACTGCAGTTAAAGTTGAAAAAGCAACAAGGTTAATGGATCTATGTGCTACAACATGTAAAACGAGATCATTCAAAAAGGAACATTCAAAAAGCAACTCATGTAAACACCTTAATCATATTATTGTCTTATTCAAATTAAGGCAAATCATTACATTACATTACTGATGTCCATGTAAACACAGTCACAAGCCCCAACCCTAGAATCCTAGGCTTGATCACAGCCTTTCCATTTAATGCAAGTCTTAAATTCATGCTAACAAACAAATGATGAAAAGAAATATATTAATGCAATTCAAATATATAAAATAGGAAATGATGTATACTTTAAACTTTAATTATATTGTTTAATTAAAATGATTACAATATTTTTTTTCTAGAGTCATCTAGATTAGACGGAATAGATTTTTTAAAGTCATCCCACATAATTTTGTGGCTCAAAAGTATCAGTTCAGGCACTGGTACCAATTTAAAAGTATCGATTTAGCACCGGTATCAAAATAACCCCAAATGATACCCAACCCTACTAATGAGGACCAAATCTTCATGAATTGGTGGGGTTTTTCCCCTCTGATGACATGTACAAAGAGAGAATGTCAATCAAAGTGTTTCTGCAGACTTTTTTTATCAAGTGTGATCATAATAATATAGAATTAAGTAATTTTTACTATTAGAAGCTGGCTATATTTATATAATGTTGCTTAAACCCCTAATGAAAGTTATTTTTTGCATAATTGGTCACCTTTAAATCTACTTAAGCTGTATAATCATGTATTTAAGCTGTATGATATCATTGTGAGTAACTGAAAATGTTAACATTCCACGTTAACAGCTCTCCATGGCTTGATCATTAGAGTTTATAAGAGGTTTACCTTTTTAGTCAGATCTTTGAAATTAATAGTTTGATCTAGTGTGCTATTGATCTAATTGGTTCCTTTACAATTACACCAATTACAATGGTGAGTAAAAGATGGAATAACGGTATTTGCCTTTATGACACATAATATAGACTAATGCGTTTGCTCATATTGAATATGTGTACAGCTATAAAGCAATTTGATGTTAGCTGCGCAAAAACTATTGACATCATCTTTCAGCCCCTTGGAGCCTGCACAAACACATTCAGACTCATAGAAGAAAAGAACACACATACACACACACCTCATTCAGTGGTGACAGTGCTAAAGCATTAAGGAGTTACACTTGCATTTGTAGAATGTGGCCATCAGTTAATGGGTCACCTGTGATACATCTTCATCTGGGAGCAGTGGGCCGTGTGGAGAAAAAAATCCCCCTAGGACTGGAGATATAGGAGGCCTGTCACACAGCCAGGGTCACAACATACTGCAAAATAAAGAGGAAAATACCCCTAATCCATCAGAACACCTTTTTCTACTTAGACAGAGACAAAGAGGGAGGGGGAGAGAGAAAGAGAGAGAGCGAACTCGTGATTAAAAATAGAAAAGGAGAAATAGCCATGTTAGTGCTGACTTCTTTATTTTAATTGTTTTACTTTTATTATTTAACAGCTCAGAATCAGTTATACCGTGGTTACCACGTCTATATTATTCATTCATTCTCCTTCAGCTTAGTCACTTATTTATCAGAGGTCAACACAGCGGAATGAGCCGCCAACTATTCCAGCATATGTTTTACACAGCGGATGCCCTTCCAACCGCAACCCAGTATTGGGAAACACCCATACACTCTCACATTCACACATATACACTACGGCCAATTTTGTTTACCCAATTCACTTAGTGCATGTTTTTGGACTGCGGGGGAAACCGGAGCACTCACGCAAAAACCAGGAGAACATGCAAACTCCATACAGAAATGCCAGCTGGCCCAGCCGGTACTCGAACCAGCAACCTTCTTGCTGTGAGCCGACTTAGCCCACCTATGTCATCCAAATCCTTTTTGTTTTGCTTATTTTCTGACATTTTACATCATATCTGTGATTTTTAACAAGTCAGTTCTAGTTCTATATCAGATTATTCTGAAGGAGACTCATTTTACATTATTTCATTATAAGCTTTTAAGGAATATGTGACTCTAGACCACAAAACCAGCCATACTCTAGATGTTAATGTGTAATATACTGGGAAAATCACCATTAAACATATAGCAATATAAATATATAGTACTAAAATTATTTGGTGTAGTGATATGGAACTGTAATGTGATCATACCCTGCCTAGAACTACTTAACTACACACATTAGAATGTTCATCAACCAAGTGATGATTCTATGATGAACTTTTAGCATTTATGGACTCTTTCCAATGGACAATCTATCTGCTATCTGATTACATCCTGACACGACAGATCCCACTAAATGTAAATGTCATGCTCACAATCTGACATATAATTTTTCTCTAAAGAAAGAGATTGATATAAATCGAGATAATCAAAAATTCCTTCCACATATTTTTCTGTCAACACAGCAGAAAAAAATGGCACAAGGAAAATAAAACGACATCATTCAAAATTATATGCCAAAAATAACATACAAATAAAAGAAAACTTTCGTCTTCTTAGCTATACTGCAAAATTAAATGATTGGATCTAACTATTTAATCCATTCATTAAACAACAAAACATCATTGACTGACAAAATCATTCACGAATGCTAAATGCTCTCTGTGAAAATGCCCTTGTGGCCGGGATGCTAAGAGTATATTTTGCTAGTTTGCTCATGGGCAGTGAACTGGGATGTGTGTGAAGTGACCACTGCACTGGGTTTTGTTCAAGCACAGATCAAGTGCTGACCCAAGGATGCTGGAAGCTGCCAATTTTTGTAAGACCACCTATCATAAGTACACGCAGTAACCAAACACTTAAGGCTTTCATTCAGAAATGTACTCCTGTATCCTAGAAATTGTGATCAGGTCATGCGGGAGAATCTTAGGAATGCATACATTTACTTTAGGGAACTAAAAATAAAAATAGTTTACAAAAAATACAAAATAAATAGTGTATAGCATCAAGATTATTTTAATCAATAAAAACTAAAACTAAGAGCAAAACTATTGAACGAAAATGATTTTCGTTAACTGAAATAAAATAAAAATGAACAATAAATGAAAAAACGAGGGTGGTTCAGAGACTAAGCTCAAAGATAGTGAGTAAGAAAAATCTAAATCTAAAAGAAACCAACAACAGCCACTGAAAACTGGTATAAAATGATCATAATTAGCAAAAATAAATAGGAGTTTTGAAAACGATTAAGCATTCATTCTGTTGTGAAAAATCTGACCTGCAGCTGTTTAGAAAAGATGTAGATGGCGCTTTACATGTCATTATTCTCTCTTTTCATTTGCCAAAATAAAAAAAAATAAAATAAACAAAGCATGTTTAACATCTACATGTACAGTATGATATTTTAATTTATTTTCTTTTCGGCTTAGTCCCTTTATTAATCCAGGGAAGCCACAGAGGAATGAACCGCCAACTCATCCAGCATATGTTTTTTACTTAGGGGATGCCCTTCCAGCTGCAACCCATCACTGGGAAACATCCATACACATTCATTCACAAACATACACTACGGACAATTTAGCCTACCTAATTCACCTATACCGCACGTCTTTGGATTTGTGGGGGAAACCAAAGCACCCAGAGTAAACCCACGCGAACACGGGGAGAACATGCAAACTCCACACAGAAATGCCAACTAGCCCAGCCGAGGCTCGAACCTTCTTGCTGTGAGGCGAACGTGCTACCCACTGCGCCACCGTGCAGCCCAGTATGATATTTAATTTTTATAAAAAAAGGTTTGTTTGAATTCTTCATAATTTCTACTTTTATTTATTGCACTTGTATGGTTGCATATGGTACAGTAGAATAAACGCTTTACACCATGAAGATGCACAAGAGTTAATGTAATCCAGCAGGGAACTCTAAACAAATGACATCAGACTTAAACGGGAGAGAGAATCCAACCTAGATACCTCAGACGAAGACTGGTTGAATATCTGCTCTATAAAGGCCACTTCTCTGGTATGTGGCGAGATTTTTGCTGGAGGCAGAGAATCTTACTAAATTAATGGTCTCAAACACAATTCCTGGAGGGCCGCAGCTCTGCACAGTTTAGCTCCAACCACCTCCAACTCACAGCTGCTTAATAGTCTCCAGTAGTCTTGAACACCTTGGTTAGTTGGATTAGCTGTGTTTGATTAGGGTTGGAGCAAATCTGTGCAGAGCTGCGGCCCTCCAGGAATCCAGTTTGAGACTTATGTACTAGATACTTTATAACCCCTTGTTAACATGAATGCAAACACGGGGGAAAGATAGGGGATGGTGCTGAAGGAAATGTGTGGAAAATTTAGCTAATCATTTTTACATATTTTAGAGTTGCCCAGTGATTCAGTCGTACTGGCAGGATGTAATGCAAGTAATACAAATTATTTTTATGATGGAATGGACTTTTTACAACAATTTACCTGGGAATTATTGCAGCCAACTTAATGGTAAACGACAATTATTTATCAAAAATACTTCTAGCAACCAGTAAGAAAACTGTAACTCAAAAGTGGTTACAACTGGAATTCCCTACAAATTCTGAATGGTTGGATATTATATCTAATGTTCAAAATATGGAGCCGATGACGTTTTCTTTAAAACTGCAAATGGACAAATACCTGCAATTTTGGGAGAAATGGACTGTACTTATGCCTTTACACGGTGTAAACTGACCTTTATATGTACTTGTTAATGTGACCTGTAAGGAAATACGTGACCAGTGAATTGTTCATTTAAGTTCCAATGTGTTGTTGTATTTTTATTTGTATTTTTTTTAAATATTTGTTTTAGTATGTTTCTAATCTTTCCTTCTTAAATAATTAAATAAAAATAAAGAATATAAAAAAGAGTGTTGTTAACATGTTCTGTTAACCCAAACCTAGAATTACTAAAACTGAAACTAAATACGTACATAAAAAACTAAACAGCTAAACTACGAAAACTAAACACACAAAAACATTAATGAAACCAACTACAACGAGAAAAATTAAGTTCGTAGATAAACTTCATGGTGGCTTGAGAAAGCTTCGTCTGAGAGTTTAAAGAAAGTTTAAAGAAGTTTAAAATATTGAAGTAGTTTTTAAGAAGTTTGAAACAGTCATAACTACATATAGGTTAGCATGTTTCTAGTATGGATTGTTGGAGTAGGCATTGCTAGTGTGTTTTATGTGGTTGTTAAGGCGTTGCTAGGCATTTGTTAAGGTGTTGCTAGGCGGTTGCTATGGCGTTCTGGGTGGTTGCTAAGGTGTTCTAGGTCATTGCTTGCGTGTTCTGAGTGGTTGCTAGGCGGTTGCTAAGGTGAAGGTGTTGCTAGGTCATAGCTACAGTGTTGCTTGGGTGTTCTGAGTGGTTGCTAAGGTGTTGCTAGGCGGGTGCTAATGTGTTGCTAGGCAGTTGCTAAGATGTTGCTAGGTTGTTGCGAAGTTGTTGCTAGGTGGTTGCTAAGGTGTTGCTAGGTGGTGGCTAAGGCGTTGCTAGGCAGTTGTTAAAGTGTTGCTAGGTGGTTGCTATGGTGTTATTAGGCGGTTGCTAAGGTGTTGTTAGGGGGTTGCTAGAGTGTTCTGAGTGGTTGCTAGGCGGTTGGTAAGACGTTACTAGGTGGCTGCTAAGGTGTTGCTAGGCAGATGCTTGTTCTGAGTTGCTGCTAGGCAATTGCTAACAAATTAGCATGGTTCCAGTATGAATTAGCATGTTGCTAGTATGGTTAGTATGTTTGTATGTTTTTAGTATGGATTCGTATATTGTTAGTATGGTTTGGTGTGTTTTATATGTTCAATGTAAAGTCATTGGCAGTTTTTAATAATAGAAGTCTATGGGACAGTTGCTAGGGTGCCGTATGTGGTTGCTAGGGTGTGGCAAGTAAGTTGAAAGGTCATCAGTGATTGGCAGATTGGTAGTCTGAGTTAAATGAGCCCAAACGTAAGTCTGTTTGACAGTCTGGTGCAAAGTTATGAGGTCACAAAGTTTGGTCCAATGTTAAGTCAATGAGACTTTTCCGAATTTTCAGGGACAGTTTTCGGAAAACTGTATGTCGTATCAGTTGGAAAAGATATAGCAACTTAATTCAGTATAGTTTAGAGGTTTGGAGTTAGTTTGGTGGTTGTAGTATGAACGGTCTAGCAGGAGTTCTGAAAAATAATGAAGAAGAAGTTTATGTAGTATAACAGTATGTTGGCTTTCTCAAACCACCATAACTAAATCAAAATGCATTAAAATAAAGTAAAAATTAAAATTACTTTTACAGCATACTGTATGTAAACAAGTTTAATACATTGAATGGTAATAGATGTCAATATAATCACTTTGCAAAAATAGCTAGCATAAAACAAATCAAAGACCTACAACTGAGCTATTGGGATTCTCATTTAAAGATAGCAGAATAGTCTGGATCAGACGCAGCTCAGAACCCTTAATAGCACTGAGCAGCACATGATCCCCAGAATGAAGAACATGAATGACTCCATTAACAGAGGAACATCTGCACGCACCAATAAAATGCAGAGAAGAGGAGGAGGAAAGAGGGGTGCGCTGTATTGTTGAGCTCTGCAGTCCAGATGAGGGAGGCTGGCTGAATGTCTATTTCACAGAGAACAGAAACCTGCCCCGTATTGACATAAAGGAGACTGGAGAGTTTTCCCAGCAAATTGAAATTCAATTCTAATCTGGCTCTGAATTATTTGCTTTGCGCTGTATTGTAAGGGAACAGGCAGCTTCTGGGGATGGGCTGATGGAGGGAAAAAGATACCAAAGCATGTGTCTGAGTAAAGCCAGAGTGTTGGTAATATTATTTATACTCTGTCAAAACCAACCAAAACTATTGTGGAAGATGACAGCTTAGTATGTCTGATGATTATATTTGATATTAAATAACATTTCTATTAAGCTCACATGTTCAGTTAATGTTTGAGAGACATGTGGAAATTGGTAGACAGGTCGGGCTTGCTGTCTGTAATAGAGAGGCTTAACCATGAGGCTCGGCTTAAGCTGATAATTCCACAGTGAGAAAAGTGAAAGCTGGGATGGAGGAGGAATGCTGGAAAAAAATGTCAAAACACTGAGGAAAGAAGGTGAAGGAGGCCATATAAAAGTCACTTGTTTTATGTCATTTGTAGTTGTATACAGTATATTTGTTCATCCATTAATGCTGCCTTTAATCATATTATTAATATTTTTCAAAAATTACTAACTGGACAATAATAAATATTAAGATACAATTGTAAGGTCCAGCTAGTTAGTCCAACAATAGTGTCTACTGGTGGATGAAGGTTCACTGCTTGTTCGGTCTTTCCAGTGCACAATGTTAAATTCCTTTCAATTTAACTTATACTGTCCAATTTTAATATGGGGTGGTTTAGAATTTCAATATTTTATCTTCGTTTTATCTGGCTCCAATCATAAAACATTAGGAAGCTTTTTGTAATATTTAATTTAGATGAATGATTCAATATTTTATTTCATCTCGTTTCTATACTGTACATTAGACTTGTTCATTCGGATTACTATAACATCCTGAGTCTTGTACCAGCCAAGTATACATTCTCTTAAACACAAGCATGTCAGTGTTATTCACTAAACAGAGGCGATTATCCACTATTCTAAAAGGCAGAAGCCTACTTACTAATTTTATAATATTTTTTATGTGTTCCCTATAGATCTCCTATCTATTAATTTGAAACAAAACTTTAATTATACCATGATCATTACTATTGAATCAAGCAATTTACTTAAACGATTATTAACTTTGATTAATCACCATATGATTTAAAGAGTAGTTTAGAGATAAAGGCCCACCCACATTTAGATTCTTTATACTTGTTTATACTTGTTTTCCATATTGAAGGACAACTATATATTTTGATATAAGTTGTTATTACATCCAGATTTAAAAGAGTACTTCAACAATCACTGAAGCCACAAAAACTAGAGGGTCCATGAAATGGCATAACATTTTCGGACAATACATTTTCGGCAGCCGAAAATTCGAAAAATCTATAAGATCAACACACTTTGAGATTCCCATTGTTGCACATTTCTGCTGTATGATTGGCTCTTAGATCATTATACGTAGAGTAAAAAAAGCCCAGAGCTTATTAGTGTTATTGACATAAATTTTATTGTGATTCGATATAAAATCGGTAATGGTTGTAGGCCTAATTTAAAGTAGGCTATTTATTAAGAAATGAACAATAAATCCAACTAATAATAATAAGCAGAATATCTATTATTATTATTAATTACCATTAACATATGCTATATATATATATATATATATATATATATATATATATATATATATATATATATATATATATATATATATATATATATATATATATATATATATATATATATACATATATATATATATACATATATATATATATACATACATATATATATATATATATATATATATATATATACATATATATACATATACATATACATATATACATATACATATATACATATACATATATATATATATACATATATACATATACATATATATATATATACATATATATATATATATATATATATATATATATATATATATATATATATATATACATACATACATACATACATACATACATGTGTGTGTTTTCACAAGCTTTGGAGACGTAACATAGCCTAAATTCCGCTTTTAAATAATAAGTCACCTATATAGCTTTTGTCAAGACCCACAGCTGTGTTTAAAATGGCATAAAGGGTTTTAAAATGTACTACGAAGGGAACGCAGTTGTCAATATAAAGTTCGCTAAAACTGTAAAATTACTTTGAAAGCAAATTACACCTTAGTGAGAGGACTGTATTGTTTTCTTTTTATCATTCCAAGTTAAACTATTAGAATGTTCTAAATGAATAGGGCATAGGGCAATAACGGGGAATAGAACACAACCAGGAACTATGCTTCCAACTACAGCTCTAGAGGTGTAGTTGTAAGCGTACAAGTTTGCAATGCAGTTTGCAAATGTTCGTTGAAACGACGGAAATGCCAAATCAATGAGCTATGTTTGTAACGAACTTGCAACCTTAGTTTGCTTACAATGGTTTTCGGAAACGCACCCCTATACAGGGGCTTGTGGTGTTATGGATTTAACGTAATCTACTAGAGTTAATAACACTGGATAAATTAGAGCAATCTGAAACATCATTTATTAGTCAGATCAATGTGTATTATGCCAATTTATCCAGTCAATTCATAAACAATCAATACGAGATGTACAAGATCAAAGATGCATACCTGACTTTCAATAATAAACATAGTATAGAGTGTGAGACCTCTATACTACAGGCTATTCTGGTTACAGAATCACCCCAAACTTCTCGACACTTTTCCTTAAATAGTCAGACCAAGAAAGAATCTTCTCCAAGGAGGGATGCATGGAACGACAATAGGCATTTGCATTTAGTGGCTTGTTAGATTAATTATTTTCAATTTTTTTAATCCATTATTATTAAACTATTAATGGTTAAATAATAAATTATAAAAAAATAAGGCAACATTAGATGATAGTAATATAAAGTTAAACCTAAAGAATGCACACTATTCAAAATCAGCGGACATATATCCAATTTGATTAATAAAATAATGTTTTTGAATGTAAATCAGAACAGATTGTAATTGAATAATACAACACAGTCTCCACCAGTTTATAATGAAGCCCTTTAGCATGAACATTTCACAATCAGATCCCACAGCTGATCATTGGTCAAGGTCACACAAACATCACTGCATTTTGCTCCTCTTTGCCCCTACAACCCAACAGTTCATGCTTAATCGACACTATAATGTCAGAGAGCTTTCCGATGTGCAGACGGACCACCAAACACGATGACTCCACACGAGCCCCCATCCACCCTCATACTCTCTAACTAGCACCTCCATTCACCCCGATTCTGCCCCGCGGCTCCATCAGATAGCGCTCAGCCGTGACCAAGCAGCTCGTCAAAAGCCAGCCCCTCCGCCTCCCCCTTCGTCCGCGGCCTGACCAGGGATGACAGGGCGGCTGACATATGTTGGTTTAGCCTCTCTCTCCTGGAGTGACATTTCGCCCAAGAGGCTGAGATAAAACAGATCAGCTCCAGTGGGCCGCAGCAAAGCTCCACTATCACACTCTGTTGCGGTGATGGAGGCCTGGCATTTCGGCCGCATTGATCAATGACACAGCAAGTAAAACAAAAAAGGATAAAAATGCATTGTGATATTTTGGCAGGTTAGAAAGGGATGAAGGAGAGAAAAGAGGAGGTGAGGCGAAAGCAGAGGAGGAGAGAGGACGGGGGTGCGTGCCGTTTCTTTTTCTATTTAAAGAGAGAAATCTAAAGGCGGCGGATAGATTGAGACTGACGTCGAATGGTGGGAAGACAAAGATAGAGAGGATGGAGGGTAGAGGATGGACTCATCTCGATCTTTTTTTCTCTCTCCATGGACGACGGCTACTATGATTGACAACCTAATTCTGGGGGAGCGTGGTGACACCTTTAATAACATGAAATGGTGTGCGAGTGCGTGCGTCTGTGTGTAAGTGTGACACTGTCTCAGACTCCAACCTCTACCTGTTAGCTGGATTATTACATCGTCAGCTTGGGGAATTCAGAGCCCTCTTCACCACTCCCGCTCACAGCAGCTTCTGCTGTCCGTCTCATCACAGAAGTTTGCTGTTCCTGCGGTGAACATGCTGATTAAAGAGAAGCACTTGTAAATGGTCTAAAACAGCTTGTGCTTCTCAAATTAGAGTTGAGTTCAGTTCTAAAATGTATTGTCTGACTTTATTTTTATAACTTGTAATTTGAGTTCAAATAACCATGTCTCGAGGGGAAGATCGTTGGTCATATTGAAATAATTGAAATGACAGGAAAGAAATTTACAGAGTTCATTCATTCATTTTCCATTGGCTTAGTCTCTATTTCAGAAGTCACCACAGCGGAATGAACCACCAACTATTCCAGTATATGTTTTACGCAGCGGATGCCCTTCCAGATGCAAACTAGTACTGGGAAACACCCATACACACTCATTCTCACACACACACTCAGACACTACAGCCAATTTACAACCTGCTTGCTTTGAGGCAACAGTGCTAACCACTGAGCCACCGTGCTGCCATTTACAGATTTGCAATCCTAAAATATTTAATGTAAGGTAGCCAATCAAAAGGGGAATTAAGGAGGTTTATTCTTCTTAAGTGGAAACAAACATCTCCACCTTCATTTGACAGATGGATAAAATAAATTTGTGTTTAAAGTTGGAAAAAAATTTGGTTTTTATTAAGAGTGTCTTTAAAATCTTTTTCCAAAACATGGAAACCTTGTTGAATTGATCTTGACACTATTGATCTTGAAGCAGAAGAGGAATCAAGCTTTTAAATTATTTTTACTATTTATTTATCCTGTTTATTGTTAGTTTTTTTTTGTTATTTATCTTTTTATTTTATTTTTTTACATTTACTGTGTTATTTGATAACTATTTTATTTTTAAGGTCATTAGTTCTTAGTTGTGAAAAAGCAGAACAGTGTATAACTTATTTTTGTACGTATATGATATTGTATCTGCTCAAAATGTATATATAACATATTTGGCCAAAAAAAATGGGGAACTTTGTTGGCCCTACAAAGAAAAATGATAAATTTGCTCCACTTTGGGGTAAAAATAAAGTAAATTTTTAAAGTTAGATAATATTTTGTAAAAACAAACAATTAGAATATATAAATATATGAAACAGGAATAAATATATGAAAAAATGGACAGTATTATACTTCCTATTGCCGAACCTAGCAAGATCAATTGTTTTCTATCTCAGGCAAGTTTACAAAGACTCTCTAACTATATTCAGCACTGGAAATGAATTAGTCCAAGAAAATGATCAAACAGTAAATGTCTTTGGTGACCGTCATAATCTGGCTTCAATTTGGGGTAAAATGAAAGTGGAATTGTCCGCAGCAAGACCATCATAAAGGGGGTCGCAAACCAGATGCGCTGCGCCATGCAGCCCCATGCATTTTAGAATTGTAAATATAGGTTTATATCAGTGTATGCACACTGCTACGACTCAGGACACTGTTCATATTTCTGCCGCACCCACAGAGTGCCATCCTGAATAATGTCAATTTAAATAACATGCGTATCTGCACGTCCGATGTGTGTTACTTCCATGTGCATGGCGCATCCGGTGTGCGACCCCCTTAAGAATGGATTTTGCTTTTGTTCTGTGGATCAGTAACTGCAGGAAAAAGAACATTATGCTGTATGCCAACATTATCTGCACAAAAGCTAAAAAGCTTTATGAACTTTTGCTGACAACAATGAATGTTTTGATCTTTGATTTCATTATACAAAACTGGACTTATTTTTCTACGAAAGTTTGAACTTGAGAGTGTTTAAACAAGAGAAGTGTGTAATTTTAATGCCTGTTTTGAGGAGTGTAAAAAGTGTGTAGTGAGGGATTTTACAGCCTTAAAACATCTATAATAATTGTAAAAAATAAAGGTGACTACTTCGTGTATTTCGTCTATTGTAGATTATTTTTAAAACGTAACTCCTGCGACTACCGAGGGACCACTGTATACTTCACCTGGTACTCAAAAAAAATCTGCTGTTAACTTGAGACTTGAGACAAACTTGTAAAATTGCAACAATCACACTCATAGTTGTGTGATATGCATTTATATCCCCTATATATTTCGACAAATACAACATACAATCATTTGGGGGGGTTTACTCCCTCTGATTCATCCTACTTAAAAATCCAGGTTGTTACCTCAATTCAAATTCAATTCACACAGGAGAATTGAAATGAAATTCAAAGGGCATTCTTCAGTTCTAAATGGCACACAACACTGGTCCAAATGATTGATTTAGTGTCTCTGAACTCTGCTCTGTCTTCTTTAAAAAATTTCACTTTTGTCCAGTTCACCAAAGTCCCTCATACTCCTCCGTGATCTAGGTGATCTGGAGGTCGAATGAGAAATAATCAGCTGAGAGTGAGAGAGCAATCCCTGAAGATGAGCCTGGAACTCATAACATGACTCATAACACGACTCTAGCAGCCAAACGGCAACAATGCTGCCAAATATCCTAAAGTTGAAACGTCCAAACACAGACTGAAGGTGCTATTCCAAGCATTGCTTAAGGTCACAGGCAGGCAGGCATTTCCTCCAGGAATGGGCTGAATCAGCAGGAGGCGAGAGGTGAGTCTCAGCTGCTCAGCATCGCTCAGGTCAGCCTGCTGGACATATCACACACCTGATGCACTGAGTCATTAGTAAGTTACAATGTTGAGAAAGCTGTGATTCACACATACCACACCTCTCACAGCCAGATTCGCTTCCCAACCAATGAAAGCATAGCCAGGACCTTATGACTTTGGCCACATAATAGTCTCATATTAGATTAAATCAGTTGTGTGCGCACTACATTCATTTTCAAGTGTACCGAGAGGAACTTCTATATATCTTGCTAGAGAGAGTATAACAGGGAAGTAAACAGCAAATCATAATTGAAAAATATCAGACAGTGAAGCATTGAAATTGCCCCTAAATACACAGTGTGCATTGGCAGCACAGTTCCATTACAACCAAATTAATAGCAAACAGAACATGAAATGTTGGACCAACATGAGGCAGCGAATTCATTATAGAAGCAGCACCAATCATCTCGTGTTTTGTGAAAACTGAAGCACTGCCGATACACTATTTTAAAGAATTGACATTCCGACTACATCATGTACCTACAGTGTGTCTAAAAGAAACTTTGAGAGAGAGCAGGAAGGAGAAAGGGCAAATGTCAGATAGCAGAGAGTGTGTCTAGTGTGTGCATCTCAGCAGAGCCTTGGCTCTCTGATTCAAACAGTTTGAGGTTTCCTCATTAATCTCCTCTGGAGAGAAAACGAGCAGCATTAATCTCTGGCCTGGTGGGAGTCTACACACTACTACTGCCCACACAGCTGACCTCAGAACAGCCCACACTGACCAACAGTCTATTCAATGCCAGCAGAGACCAGCTCCATCGAATCAGCTCATGCCCAGACAGTCAGTCAGAACTGGTTTGGAGTAGAATGTTTGTGCTTCCTTTTGCCAAAACTTTGGTGTAGCCAAGCTCAATTACAGTATACCTCAAGCCAGTTCAGAGCCAAGGATATTGCAGCTACTGATAGATAATTAATGAAGCCTTTCAATGAAGGTTTGAACTTATTTACAATCGTGTTGTTCCAAACAAGCAATTTATTTAGCTTTTTTGAAAAAATGTCATGCAGCTCTCAATAAATGCTCCAAAATATAACAGAAAAAAAGAGATAAATGGCTCTAAAAGAAGTGCACTATATAGAGTTTACAGTAGGAATCAAAAAGGATGTTCAAAGGGGACACATGAACAATATTTGACAAATTCAATTAAACCATTAAAGTAAGAAGAAAATGTACTGGGAGAGGAAACATGCGAAATTTGGAATATTTTAATAACACATAATTTAACAAAAATGCAAACATAGGTTTTAAGAATGCAATAATGGCATAGAAAAAACAAACAAAATCTCACATAGCATACATTTCATACATTAGTATCACTTAATATCTTCAATAAACATGCTTTCTTATGATATCACAAATGAAACGATAATTATGCAATGCACATGCCAAAGTTTTACACTTTCTAAACACAATGCAATGTGAAAATCTGCATGACACAAATGAAAATGTGTTAGAATGAGTGCATGTAATGTTCAACTTATTTTGTTTGTTTAAATTCAGCCCAAATGAATTGTTTACAACCACTTAACTTAAAAGAAATTAGTAAATCTAAGGAATCATCCTTGAATCATTTTTTTCACATCACATTTTTTTTTAAACCAGCAAAACATCCCACAGCTTACCCATCACTCTTTAAGGTTTGTATGAGAAGTGAAATTTTAGCCATTATTCACTGATAACCTTTCCCTCTAATGAGATGACAATTCAAGAATTATTGCATCTAGACTACTTAAACACATGAATTAATTTAGTGTAACATCGTTTTTGAAAACGTTTTTAGTTTGAACTAAATTAACTCCAAGAATTGAAAATATTAATTCAGGAATCATAAAACAACTTAGAGGAAAAAAAGAGAAACCGAAGAGAAAAGTTATTAGGAATACTTGCATAAAGAGGTCACTGTCGAAGAGGCTATTGTAAAGTACAAATTATTGAACTATAGAATAATTTAGAACTCAAACTTTATGGTTTGACCAAAAACAGCTTTTTATTGTAACTGCCATCTAGCCAGTGTTATGGGTATAAGTGTCTTGAATGTGGCATTTGAAAATGTTTTTTCAAAACCAGTGTTAAAAAGAGAATATAAAACAGCATACTACATTTTGTGTATAACCCTTGCTGACTTTAGAAGCTAACATTAAAGTTTAATTCATGACTTAAATTTGGAGGTGTTCTTCACACAAAACAATACTTTTATTTTTGGAGAATTGAAACTGAACAAGACGCACTGAAAAAAGATATCCTTTGGACATACTTTTAAAAAATTACTGTAATCTGTTACAGCTAAAATGTGTAGTTTTTCTCAAAGTATAATTTAACTTCGAAATTAAAAATGTAATTGGATTTAAATTACAAATATTTATTCTAGTTAAGAAAATTTATCTACAATTGAAAATTTTACAGCTAAATTTGTGAATTTCCCTCATATTATAATTTTGACTTGATTGAAACTGAAAAAATGTCATTTAATATCAATTAAAATATTTATTCTGCTCATAGGGAAAATAAATAAATAAATAAATAAATAAATCAACCAAAGCTCATTCTGAAAACGTACCACTGTATACAGTACATTTCTGGAGATCTCCAAATCCGCCCAGGAGGCACGTTTTTCCCCAGTTTTTGTTTCCACCAGAGGCCGCTGTGTATGCTTTTTGAGCAAACTTCTCTTGTGAGTGCCATATTCACCAGCTGTTCTCGTGTAAATCCACTAGAGATCACTGTCGACTGACTAACTGACAAACTGACTGGACCGACCAATCAAATCGACTGACCCACCCTCCTCCTTCCATAAACCCAACCAATAGTGTTTTTAAACGCACACAGATTGACCCGCCTATTCATTCCCTAAACCCAAACCGACAGTTTTAAAAAGAAATCCAGAAAAAAGAAAGGCCCTCGTCTGATTCACCACGTTTTCATATTTTACCACATTCTCACCCTGTTATTTACTTATTTATTTTTTGGCCTTCTGTCTTTGTCTAAACCGTTGCCTGGAACCGTTCTTCGCCAGATTCGACACTGTCGTCATACATAAATTCGCAATCTCCAGAAATGTATATATGACTTCGTTTTCAGAATGAGCCTATGTTGCAACCAATACATTTACTTGATCGACATTTATTAATTGAATTACTTCGGTTTATCTTTGTCTAAACTATAATAAATACATATAACTTTAGGCTATGCTATTGCTAGTTAGTTTATTTTCAATAATAAGGTACAGATGCCACCACTTCAATATGTTCCCTCTGCCGCTGTGCTTCTCAGCCGGTGCTTTCAGTATGGCTATAAAGGGGGTTTGTATTTAGCTTCAAGACAAATTGAATAAACCAGGTTAAAACCAGAAACCACATTTATCCAAAATAAAAATGTACTTTGAATAAAAGACACAGGCAGTTTCACCTTTTTTAGTGCATATGGCCTGTTTATATGCTGCTTCTTGATGTTTTTAAAGTCTGCGTGAACCAGAAGCTGCTGAGACTTTATTTTCAGAAGCAAATGTTCAGAGTTTGATTGAATATTACCAAAACATTTTAAAGTGGATTAACTTGCACATATTAACTCTTCACCTAAAGAATAACAATGTGTACTAGCAAAATAAACATGGTAAACTTTGATTTCACACAGCCGTGTCACTATGAACTGCCCTGAGAGATCTGCATGAAAATCAAAATATGTGTAGTTGAGCAGAACAATTCCTAATGGTTTGAAATTACACAAGGTTGAGGTCATTTTAGGGTTAACTATCCTCTTAAAAGATAAGATAAATGCCAACTGTCAAAGCACTCAAAAGACTCAACTTATTACACATACCAATCCCATCCCACTGACACTGACATCCTGATGTATTTAAATCAAGGAATGGCAAGTGCAAAGGTTAAAGATTTAGCTTGAAAGATGCATCATGGTATATGACAATATAGATCTACTTTCTTTTCATCCTCTCATTCAAGCCCATGCGCTACTACAAACATGAACTCTGTGGACATTCAGGGAAGAGAAAGAAGACTTTTTTCCCATAACCTTGTCCTCTTTTCCTCCCCAGGACAAAAACAAGTGTTTCTATTCAAAAACGCTCAGAGTTTTAACAAGATGCCTTTGCTTTCCTCATATGCCACTCTACAGAAATGCCCTTGAAACGAGGAGAAAAGTATAAAAAACATTATTGAAATACTGAAAGAGTTGGAGTGATCTCACCAATGCAACCATAGCAACTCGTTCTCACCTTGAACCACAGGAAGTGAAAGTAAACACGAAGAGGGGATGAATTAAAGAAAAAAATTAGTCTTTTGTATTAAATGTTTCAATGCTCCTAGAAGCTTTAGTGTGCGATTTGGAGGAAAGGATGTTGAATGCACTCACACTTTATTTTAAAACTGTAAAATACATCCACAGGTTTACGCCTCACTTCATCTCTAATCTTCACAAACTTTCTTAGAAATTTACACCAGAGAAAGCAATCATAACTGATGTGTTAATCTAAACATTTTATAGAATAAAAAACACACTAAAATCTATACTTTATTGGAGTAGCATTATATGAAAAAAAAGGTTTTTCTACAGTTTTCAGCGAAAACATATTTGATATATTTACATACACTCACCGGCCACTTTATTAGGTAAACCTGTCCACCTGCTTGTTAACACAAATTGATTCAGCCGATCACGTGGCAGCAACTCAATACATTTAGGCATGTAGACATGGTCAAGACGATCTGCTGCAGTTCAAACAGCATCAGAATGGGGAAGTGACTTGATTTAAGTGACTGAACGTGGCATGGTTGTTGGTGGCAGAGGAGCTGGTCTGAGTATTTCAGAAACTGCTGATCTACTGGGATTTTCACGCACAACCATCACTAAGGTTTACCGAGAATGGTTGGAAAAAGAGAAAATATCCTTTGAGCGGCAGTTCTGTGGGCGCAAATGCCTTGTTGATACCAGAGGTCAGAAGAGAATGGCCAGACTGGTTCAAGCTGATAGAAAGGCACCAGTAACTCAAATAACCACTCGTTACAACCGAGGTATGCAGAAGAGTATCTCTGAATGCACAACACGTCCAACCTTGAGGCAGATGGGCTACAACAGCAGAAGACCACACTGGGTGCCACTCCTGTCAGCTAAGAACAGGAAATGGAGACTACAATTCACACAGGCTAATCAAAATTGGACAATAGAATACTGGAAAAATGTTGCCTGGTCTGTAGAGCTTCAATTTTTGCTGCGACATTCGGATGGTAGGGTCAGAATTTGGCGTCAACAACATGAAAGCATGGATCCATCCTGCCTTGTCTCAACGGTTCAGGCTGGTGGTGGTGGTGTAATGATGTGGTGGATATTTTCTTGGCACACTTTTGGCCTATTTGTGCTAATTGAGTATCGTGTCAACACCACAGCCTACCTGAGTATTGTTGTTGACCATGTCCATCCCTTTATGACCACAGTGTACCCATCTTTTGAGCCTACTTCCAGCAGGATAACGTGTCATGTCATAAAGCACAAATCATCTCAGGCTGGTTTCTTGAACGTGACAATGAGTTCACTGTACTCAAATGGCCTCCACAGTGACCAGGTCTCAATCCAGTAGAGCACCTTTGGGATGTGGTGGAACAGGAAATTCGCATTATGGATGTGCAGCCAATCAAATCTGCAGCAACTGCCTGATGCTATCATGTCAATATGGACCAAATCTGTGAGGAATATTTCCAATACCTTGTTGAATCTATGCCACAAAGGATTAAGGCAGTTCTAAAGGCAAAATGGGGTCCAACACGGTACTAGTAAGGTGTACCTAATAAAGTGGCCGATGAGTGTACATATATAAAAATTTTTTTTAAATAAAGTGTTCAAAGAAAAGTCACATTCACTATCAGAAATAAAGGTACTGTACAAGAGCTACCACTGGGGTGGTGCCTTTTCAAAAAGTATACATTAGTAACTAAAGGGTCCATATTTTTATTTCAAAGCTACATATTAATATTGCAAGCACCTCTTGAAATGTTTAGCTAATAATATAAACCATTGAGGTAACAATATAAACCCTTTACGTACAAATATGTACTTTTTGAAAGGGTACCACCCCAGTGACAGCTCTCGTTCCTTTATTGTGTAGGTAAATGTTTCATGAAATTCTATTAATATATTGTAGCATCAACCAACCCTCCCTACAGTTCTCAAATCAGATATTCTTCAGAATACTTCTCAAACACACCTTGAGCATGAGTGCGAGGACAAGGGTGCGAAAAAACGGATGGTGACGCTTCTCGCACTCTCTCATGTGAGAGTACGAGACTGCATGTGCGACTCCCACTCCTGTGTGTGTTCACTCGGCAGGTGTAAAAGTGTGTTTGTACTGACGAAGAGTTGGGACGGAAGTGGGTGGACGTGTCTAAATGGTGTGACATTGTGTGCCTATTAAAATACCAAAAAAATCTAACAATCTTTTTCAAGGATTACATACCAGAAAATGTTGAAACGTTTCATTTGTGGCAGGAAATAGAACAGTATGTTATCAGTATAACAGTATGTTGCAAGATGTATTATAACTTTTCTCAGTTGCGATGTCTCCAGGAACCTCTTGTATCTTGTTTTTATTGTATTTCACTTTTAAGGAGAACAGAAATATGCCACGAAAAAAATGGGAGAGTGAAAGTGCACAGCAACTCTTAACTGCAACAAATAGCACTTCTATCTAGCACTGCAGTAGAGTTTGGTGTCAGCATGTTGTTATTCTAACAACCCAACACTCTGTAATTAGAAGGAAAAAAATAAAAAAGAAACACGAAGTGGATATCAAAAACCTAGACTTTCCTAAATTTCAAGGTCACTGCTTACAATCCGAAGCTATCCTGATAGGAGTTCATAGAGATTTTATTGAGTTGCGTATATTCTGAAGCACAGTATAAAAAGACATAAATGAGATGTTTGAACAAGAGCACTGATCAAAAATAGAGATGGGAAGATTAAGACAGGGGTTTCATGCAGGCCAATTACCCCTGTTGAAAACACTGAAATAATGAAGTGGCCAGCCCCAAGTCCTGATCTAAACCATATGAAAAAATCTCTTGTAAGCATTTGGCCTGAGTGGAAAAAAGTAGTATTGTGAAACAACTAGATAGGTCTTGTGGGCACAGATGAGCTTAAGTCATTTAAATCAAGGGCCTTCCTATTTTTGACAACTGTAACCATCAGAAATGCTTAATCTTTCTTCATGGTTTTGGTTAAAGTGCCTTTTATTTTGGAAAACCCTACTCTACTAGTATATCCACTAAAACCGCTGTACATTTTTAATGACAAAGAAAAAAAAAAACAGTGCTTACAAGTTTTACTCTAATTTTGATCTCTACAGTCATAAAAATTTCATTGATATTCTGAAGCACAGTATAAAAAAGCATAAATGAGATGTTTGAAAAAGAACACTGATCAAAAATACAGCTGGGAAGATTAAGACAGGGATTTCATGCAGGCCAATTACCCCTGAAGTTGAAAACACTGAAATAATGAAGTGGCCAACCCCAAGTCCTGATCTAAACCATATAAAATCTCTAGAAAGCATTTGGCCTGAGTGCAAGAAATGTGGCATTGAAACAAGATATGTCTTGTGGCCACAGATGAGCTTATGTCGTTTAAATCAAGGCCCTTACTATTTTTGACAACTGTAAACTTCAGAAATGCTTAATCTTTCTTTATGTTCTTGGTTAAAGTACCTTTTATTTTGGAAAACACTACTTTAGTAGTATAGCCACTAAAACAGCTTTACATTTTTAAAGACGAAGAAAAAAAAATCAGTAATTAGATATTTTTTCTGTTATTTTGATGTCCACTGTCACTACTGGGAACCATATTAAAAAAAAAAAAAAAAAACACAACAACAATAATAAAAAAATTGTATATATAATAATAATAATAATAATAATAATAATAATAATAATAATAATATATATATATATATATATATATATATATATATATATATATATATATATATATATATAATATATATTTTGAATAAACTGTTTTCATAATCTACTGCTTCTGCCAGACCACATTGCCAATAATCTCCTGCAATTTTCGAAAGCCCATCGACCTTCTCCCTGTGGGTCTCAAGCTAAAAGCAGCTGGAGTCACCCAAAATAGTTTCCAATAAAAAAAAACAATTAATGAACTCAAATATTTACTACTGACTTTTTGATTGGTTACCAAACAGCTGCTGCTTAGCAATAATCACCATCTCAGCCACCTCTCTTTCACAATACATGTCACATCTCTCTCTCTCTCTTAGTCTCATATAATGAAATTCACCACCAGCATCAGCCTAATTTTCCACAATCAATGTCACAACCACAAACATGGAAAAACACTTCTCATAGGTATCTGGTGGAGCTATAATCACCAAGCTCTATATTGACAGCCTATAAGAGACATATGACACAGGTCATTTCCCAGTAGACTGCTGTGTGCCAGTGGAAGTAGATTAAAAAACAAACACATAATGAAACCTGTGATGAAGGAGGAGAAAATCTGTGCATAGGGACAAGAAGCATTTGGGCCAGTTGCTTCAATAATGGATACTTCATTGACTTTTAAAAAGGCTGGGCAAATACTCCACAATGTTGGCTTGTCTTACAGACACATCTGTTCCCCCTGAAGCCTTTCTGCCTGAAAATTACACATTAAATTGAAACATTTTAAACAGACAGACTAGAATATTCTCGCCAGACTTTGTAGACGGTTCAATCTGTCCTAGTATACCAATCCCTGTATATGGGGCAATTCGTATTAGCCGGGTAAACCTTTCAAATGACAGCATTCGGTTTGTGTTTTGTGTGCTCTTTTGTAACATACTGTATAAAGACAAATCTGAAACGTGTAGTGCAAAAATGGATGGAGAGTGACACGAGGGCATCTGCTTTAGAAAGATGACAAAGAGAAAAGAAACAAATGAGACCAATTTTCATGGCAAAGCTGTAAATGTAGACACTGATCCTGCTTATAGAACTGAATTTGCAGGTTTTAAGCGTGTGTTTACAGAAAGAGGTCGCATTAAACAAACAATTTGTCATTTAACAGAAAAAGCAGTTTTTTGTGTCTTCCATCATTGAAAACCTTAAAGGTGAGTGCATCAATACAAATACAGTGGAATGTTTTATAAAAATTAAAACAAATGTTCGTGATCTACAGCAATAAATGCGTTTGTGAGTCTTGTTATTACAATGATAAGTATGTACACTGTTGGCCAATTTATTAGGTACACCTTACTAGTACCGGGTTGGACCCCTTTTGCCTTCAGAACTGCCTTAATCCTTACCTGGCATCAAGACAGGGTATACTGGAAATATTCCTCAGATATTTTGGTCTATATTGACATGATAGCATTACACAGTTCCTACAGATTTGTCAGGCACATCCATGATGTGAATCCCGCTTCCACAACATCCCAAAGGTGCTCTATTGGATTGAGATCTGGTGAGTTGAGTCCATTTGAGTACAGTGAACTCATTGTCATGGTCGATAAACCAGTCTGAGATGATTCACACTTTATGACATGGCCGTTATCCTGCTGAAAGTAGCCATCAGAAGATGGGTACACTGTGGTCATAAAAAAATGGACATGGTCAGCAACAATACTCAGGTTTGCTGTGGTGGTTACACAATGCTCAGTTGGTACTAATGGGCCCAAAGTGTGCCAAGAAAATATCCCCCACACCATTACACCACCACCACCAGCCTGAACTGTTGATACAAGGCAGGATGGATCTATGCTTTCATGTTGTTGACGCCAAATTCTGACCCTACCATCCGAATGTCACAGCAGAAATCGAGATTCGGACCAGCCAACGTTTTTCCTTCTATTGTGCAATTTTGGAAAGTCTATGTACTCTCCAAATTTAAACTAATTGTAGCCTCAGTTTTCTGTTCATAACTGACAGGAGTGGCAACCGGTGTGGTCTTCTGCTGCTGTAAGCCATCCGCCACAAGGTTTGACGTGTGTGCATTCAAAGATGCTCTTCTGCATACCTCGGTTGTAACGAGTGGTTATTTGAGTTACTGTTGCCTTTCTATCAGCTGGAACCAGTCTGGACATTCTCCTCTGACCTCTGGCATCAACAAGGCATTTGCGCCCACAGAACTGCAGCTCACAGGATATTTTCTTTTTCTGACCATTCTCTGTAAACCCTAGAGATGGTTGTGCGTAAAATCACAGTAGATCAGCAGTTTCTGAAATACTCAGACCAGCCCGTGTGGCACCAACAACCATGCCATGGACAAAGTCACTTAAATCACCTTTCTTCCCCCTTCTGATGCTCTGTTTAAACTGCAGCAGATTGTCTTGACCATGTCTACATGCCTAAATGCTTTGAGTTGCTGCCATGTGATTGGCTGATTAGAAATTTGCGTTAACGAGCAGTTGGACAGGTGTCCCTAATAAAGTGGCCGATGAGTATATATCTAATAAGCATGTTCTGTACAACTTAAACAAATTTTATACGTTTCCAACTGAAAAACAACTTGCGACAATCGCTGCTTGAGGTAAGCTTTATACTGATGTATAGTTCAATGTATAATGTATACTGATGTATAGTCAAGATTACTTTTCTTTTTGATGTAATCTATTCGTAAACACTGACATGTTCAAAAATAGCGCCCCAGTGCATCCACGTCCTGATGCTGGAGAGGAATTATTTAATATACAACCAAGTTGATGGCACACAGGCTAAAACGTTTTTAAATTATTATTTGTAGTATAACCTCAGTCTTTACCATCCAAAACCCCTATAAGCCATCAAGCACGTTCACTCTAAGCAGTCTGGCCAGACTAGTTCAAGTTTAAGCAGTTTGTTTCAACAGAGCAGGAAGCGGCTCCAAGCTGTTGCAATATATTGCAGTACTGAGGAGCCAGATCTTTGTTCAGAGCAGATTCACATGTCTTTATTAAAGCAGTCTGCCACTTGTTTGAAAGGAACAAAAGAGAAAGTATTGCGAATGTGTGTAGGATCCCATTCCTGAAGGCTGATGCGGAGGCTACAAGGCTGCGGCAGTGTGGGTGCAGTGCACACACACACAAACACGAAGATGCAAACATGCACTCAAACATACAAAGACACACACATACACGCACAAAAGAGACACGCAAGCACTTCTGGGAGCATGCCGGTATATTTGCCAATGGGTCTTTTCATTGAGCTCAAGACCTTCTGCAAACAGAAGAGACAGCCCAAGGCCAGCGAAGGAGAGAGAGAGAAATGTGCTGCTTTTTTACATGGACTGTCTGTTTATTAAAGCAGTATTATGAAGTTAACTATCCTGAGATGGTGGGAAGCGGATGGCACTAGGGAGAGGTCTGTCATGGTGTACGTGATAGATCCAGTGCTGCAGTCCAGCACACCTGTTTATGTGAGTAGGGGGCGAGAGAGAGGGATAGAGTTTGTTGGCGCTCAGAAGTCAGCCAGTCTAGTGTTTGACATGAAGCATTCATCAGACCAGGACAAAAGTTAGATAAGAACCCACAAACACTGATGGGAGGGTTGACCAAAACAAATACAATTCTGTCTATGTTTACTTATTCATGTGCTTCTCAAACATGTGTAACATATAAAAGACAGTATTTTGAAAAAGGTTACACATACTGTATGTAGCCATTTATTTGGAACACAACAACATTGACCATACAAACTGTATGAACAAAATGTCTTCCCTGCTGAAAAAAAAGTATACTAAAGGCTGGCTCACACTTTGATTTTTTTATAATCCTGAACGATTGTAGCATGTCAGACTGCACGAACATGGCTCCAATGTCACACGGTAAGATCTCAGCTGTCATAAAGTCAGACTAAACGACAATAAAGACGCACCAAACATGAAAGAAAACGGCCCAAACGAGTTTGACGTCACCCACCCGTGACACTTTCATTATCCTGCGTTCTGAAATGATTCCTCACAGCAAACGTAAGCAACCTGTAGCGGCAATTTTGCACACAGAAAGAAAAAAAACTGTTTTGACATTTCCCTGTAGTCATTTGAATTGCCACATGGATTGCGTCATCAAAATTGAAGCTGCTATTGGTTCTTGGATTGACACTATTCGCAGATTACACTGTAGGAAAGTGTCTGAAATCTTCTGACACCGACAGAACTTCATCAGAGGAAAAATCTGATCGCAACGGGCAGCTTTCAGCGAACATGACAAACAATCAAAGATCACTGATTTTAGCCTCAAATGACAAAATTGTGGCTGAAATCTCACAGTGTCAGGAGGGCTTTAGTTGTATTGCAAATATATTTTTAATTTCAATAGTACATTGCAAGCATGCTAACCAAAAAAAAAAGTTTACTTAATTTAAATATATTAAAAGTGTATTATTACCATACTTTTATATATAACTTTTAACACACTTTAAAATAATTGCAATTTAGTTTATTTTCTAAAAATATATATTCAGAAAAATGAACTTTAATGAAATGCTTAATTTATTTAGTGTATTTATTTAGGATTTGATGTTAATATTTAAGTATTATTTTAACTATGCATTGAAAATGAATTTTGTAAGAATGTATCAAAAATCATACTTTCAAAGCACATTATTAAATAAACAGGTTTCTAATTTGCACACAAAAGTACACTAAATACACTTAAAGTTGTATTTTAATGCAATTTTATTACAACTAAAATAAACTTAGAACAAAATTAATATGTCCAAAATAGCACACTTTAAGTTAACTAATTATCAACCCACTTAAAATATGCTAACAATTAGTCTGGATCCAAGTATACTAAGCATATTTTATTTTCACCAGCGTTTGTGCCTAAAAAAAAAGGACATCATATAGTTTTGAACAGCATAAGGGTAACATACAGCATGTAAAATAAGCATTGATCACATCACCATTTTTCTCAGAAAGCATATTTCTAAAGGCGCTGTTGTCTTGAAATTTTCACCAGATGTCTAATGTACAACCAAAGTGATCCATACACACAAAGAAAACAAGACAAATTAGTTTAGAAATTAAGTAATGTGTCATAAAATGAATTGATACAGGGAAAAGTATTGAACACATGAAGAAAATTTGTGAAAGGCAAGTAAAGCCCAGACAGCAGCTGAAATTGGTTTTTAGAAAACATTAATTTATCAGTGTGAATTAATATGAGCGGCTTGTGTTCAAACCGCTACACCACCAGGAGATGAAAAAGATGAAACCAGGGTGGATTTTTCAGCCAAAACAATTATTCCACAAACAGCCAAGGAAACTCTCAACTGATTTCAGAAAAGAAAATAAAGCTGCTAGAATGGCCCAGCCAATCACCTGACCTGAATCCAATAGAAAATAAGAACTGAAGATCAGAGTTGATAGCCAAGACCCACTAATCCATCAAGATTTGTAGACTCTGATGAAGTATGGGGTAAAAAAGAATTAATCATAATGAGCAACGCATGTGACTCCATTCAAGAGGCCTTTTGAAGCCATCATATCCCAAAACATTTTATACAAAGTATTCAATTAATTTCAATAGTTCAGCACATTCTCATCGTGTCATTCCATTGTTATTACACATATTTTTACTTAATTTTTTTGTTTTGGTTTATTTGTATGTTTGGATTGGTTGGGCTTTTTACCAAAATCTTGGTCAATTTCATGTCATACCAGGAAAAATCATTCACTAGTAGCAAACTAACGGACATGGTTAAGCCATGGTGTCTAAGCCATCAAACTAGCGTCAACTGGCACTCCAAACAAAGAAGCAAACGGAATTTTGAACAAACCTTGAGTTTTTTTTTTTACAGTGGATTAACTTGGACGGATTGTTTACTCAAAGAATAACAATGTGTGCTAGCAATATAAACATTGCAAATCTTGATTTCACACAGACTTTAATACCTATTAACAGTAGGTTATGTAGACTGGATAACAAGTTCACTATTTATACAAAGCCTTTGGTCGATGTGGTTTCTTTATTCATAGCTATTCCATCCTTTTTTGTCCCTTTACACTCAGAACTCTATTTTTCCAGCCAATAGGGGTGATATATTGACATCAGCTCGACAATGAGGATGATGCATTGACACCAGAAGCCCCGTCCCCCACCCTGCGGACCACCAAACCATGTCTTCTCAACATGTTCTTTTCCAGTGCTCTTTAATAAATGACTTTAATTTAAAGCTGAGACCTTGAAGTATGTGTGTGTGTGTGTGTGTGTGTGTGTGTGTGTATAGTGCACTTTCTTTATATCTCTCTTTAAGGTACTCTGCTGAGGAATCTGTGCATTCCCGTCATCACTCAATCTCTTTTGCAAATACATTTCAGAAAATGCATGTCACTCCAGACAAACTGCACCATATAAACTATTGCTATTAGTTTGTATGACTAAGATCTATTCACAATACTATACGGATAAAAGTATTTTTAAAAAGAAAAAGAAAATCATGACTGGACAGTCATTTGCAGAAACAACAAACAATTTTATGTGTATAGAATAAATAGTATAATTGGCTGAAAATTCTTTGCGGATAAATCATGAAACCAAACCATTATGTGGTATGCTGCATTTTAGATGTACAGTACATAATGAAAGAATGAAATGAAAAATCTTAGAAATACTCCTTAGAATTGCTCTTCAACTTCAACAGTCCTGGAAGGCCAATGTCCTGTAGAAAATGTGGTGCATTCAAGTCCTCCAGGGACATTCACATTTACAAGTGCATTTATTCACTCATATCAGAGCCAAATGACAATGCACCTTTATACAGCAAGATTACTTTTAAATGGCTATATATTGTACTTAACGCATACTAACTTTTCCATAAAAAAGATACTCAATATAAATACATTTACTGCAAGATTTCATCCATTGAATCAACTAGTTGTTTATTTCCTGATATATGCCTTTACTCTGAAATTCTACGCTTTGCTATGTATATTCTACTCATATACTCCATTGTGGTGACATTTATGTGTTCAATTCATAAACACAATCTATTAAACTTGACTTTTTCCCTATTGCTGGGTTGTGGCTGGAAGGACATCTGCAGCGTAAAATATATGCCGGAAGAGTTGGTGGTTCATTCTGCTGTGGCGACCTCTGAAATAGAGACTAGGCCGAAGGAAAAAAATTTATGAATGATAAGCTTGACTTAAAGAAACAAAAATGACCAATGCCATTTTAACCAAACTTTACATCATTTGCAATGAATTTTTAACAAGTGTTGGGTCGAAGTTCACTTAACAAGACAAAAGCCTTCAGGACTGGATTTGATAAACCGTGAAACAGTTTAACAAGTATCTCATCTAGAATTTCAAGCTATGGTCATATTTGCCAAGTTACAGAGATCAATCAAAAGTCTGATTTCAAACATTTCTAATTAAATTCTCCCTAAACAAAAACTATCTGAGCAATGCTACAAATATTCATTCAGTTACTATGTAATGTTATGAAGCCAATAACTGTCTAAAGTGTTTCTCATTTTTAAAAGAAAGAAAAATACTCAGACTTACACTACCTGACAAAAGTCACCTATCCAAGGTTTAGGAACAACAAATAATTTGACTTCCAGTTTATCATTTGGTATCAGAAGTGGTTTATATGAAAGGCAAAAGCCTCTAGATTAAGCTTACTTTACCAAAATAAAATATGATCATGCCTTGATTTTTAATTATTAAATCAGGACAGTAAGGTCTGACTTTGCTTAGACAAAAGTATTGTCACTTAACAGAAGTAATGTACAGTATAGAATATAAAGTCATGGTGCAGAGGAAAAAGAATTAATATTGTCTATGACTCCCATGAGCTTGGAGGACTGCATCCATACATCTCTACAATGACTCAAATAACTTATTAATAAAGTCATCTGGAATGGCAATGAAAGCGTTCTTGCAGGTGTTCATCAAGATTCTTTAGATTCATCTTCAATGCCTTCAATGCCATCTGATCCCAGATATGCTCAATAATGTTCATGCATGGTGACTGGGCTGGCCAATCATGGATCGCCTTGACCTTCTTTGCTTTCAGGAACTTAGATGTGGAGGCTGAAGTATGAGAAGGAGCGCTATCCTGTGGTTTGTAATGTAATGGGCAGCACAAATGTCTTGATACCTCAGGCTGTTGATGTTGCCATCCACTCTGCAGATCTCTCACACACCCCCATACTGAATACAAGCCCAACCCATGATTTTTTCCTTCAAGCTTGACTGATTTCTGTGAGAATCTTGGGTCCATGCAGGTTCCAATAAGTTTTCAGCAGTATTTGTGATGACTGGGATGCAGTTCAACAGATGATTCATCGAAAAACTTCTGCCCCTTTTTCAAATCAACAAGAAGTCAAGTTATTATTTGTTGCTCTTACAACTGGGATCAACGACAAGACTTTTGTCAGGTAGCTTAGATAAGACTTTACTGAGCAACCTGCTCTATAAGCAATAGAAATTCTTCTGGGCATATGATAAAGTTACTTTGCTAAGGACAAATTTAAATGCAAATACATATGCAAATGAAACACTGCAATAATGCCATTTAATATTACTGTCATGTAATATCAATCCTAAATTAAAGCAGTCCTTGTTGTACATGCTACAGCAGAGTCTTTGTCAAACACTGGCATACATCAAATCCACTTTACAAATGTGTGTATAAGTGAATGCGATGCATGGCCTTCAGAGGTGGCAGTATTTTATCTGTGTTGGGGTGACAGGGAGTTTTAATTGACAAGGCTGAAGTGTTTCAGCCCCACTGGAGCACAAACAATAACCACAATAAAGACAGAGTGAGCCATAAAGAAAGGCCTTGTTTCCTTTGATCATTCTATTCCCTGGGTGTGTAGGCAACACTGTGCAATAATGCAATAACTTAGATCTCACAAACGCACTGACACACACACCTGTGTCTGTAGCATTGAATGACACATGGAAAAATATTCATGTCTGCTTTAATAAAAAGAAGAAAAAAGGAGAGAGACAGATACACTGAGGATTTTGAAATATCCAACTCAAAGTGGATATTTTACCTCAGCGCACATTACCATGCACGCCTTATGCAGATGAAGTTCAAACTGAAAGTTCTCTCGGAAACATGGACGTGCATCGAGGTCATGGTGGACAAGGTCAGAGCTCTTTTCACATTGAGCGTGTGTGTGTGTGTATAAGTGGGTTTGTTGTGGGTGTGTGCTATTCTACTGGTCTGGGTGTGAAAAGGCCTGACTATACAAAACTGTGGGCACTCCAAGGACGTATAAAGAAAACCTTTTATATAAACTTTCCATTGACAGTTGTGTTTGATTTCAGGCACAAAAACGAGAGGAACGCTTGACGAGGCAAAATCTAAACAAAATGTGAGTAGTGTCATATTGTAACACCGTAGCTAAAGAATTCTTGTGGATTGCGAGGTAAGAAGTTTATGAAAACTCTGAAAAGTCATGGAGGTTATGGCCAAATGGGTCCAATTTTTTGGTAATGTTAGTCTGTAATACATCCTTCAGTCATTTGTGTATTTATTTAAAATTACATCTAATTTATTAATAGAGCATGTTTAAGTTTTCAATGTTTTGAGGGATATTTGGTGTAGTCTGACCTACAGTTGACTCTGATTAGCTATCTCAGAGGTTACTGTAGGTCAAAAACAGAAAGACGTAAGAATAATACATTTTTAGGCTTTGCGCTAAGAGCAAAAGCTATTTGGGCTTTTTAGAACCTAATTAGAATAAAAACCTAAGTATCATCTTTTGATATAATGTACTGTTAGAGAAAATAAATGTCCATATATGTGGACTTGTGGTTCGAATTTACCTAAAACACTTTTTCCTGACTTATTTTAATGCATATTTAACATAGAATTTTTTTTTACTTGCTTTGACTATCAGAGAGTAAAAACAATTTTTTCCCCCTTTTGGACAGTTAAAAATAGTGTTTGAGACATTTCATATGCTGCAAAACAGTTGCAGGATAACACTGTATGTCTGTAACAAAATATAAAACAAAGTATTTTAAATAGCCACTAAAGAGCTAAAATGTGCTGTTCTCGTATGTGGACACTCAAGCCCTAGGAGGTTATGTTCACACATTCAGAATTTCTCCTTATTAAAATAATGTCAGAAAAGTACTCTTTGCAAATTCTAAATAGAGAAATCATATAATCAGCCAATGACCAGAAACTGTTCAAACTGTCACTGTTCAAAAATGAATGAATGTGCGAATATAAATCAAACTTTACCTCAGTAAAGTTGGATAGGCGGAAGAGCACTATTTACTAATGTTTTGTTTTTGAACAAAAAATCAGATCAGAAAAAAAATGCAAAAACAGCTAAAAACTGAAATATCCTGCCATCGTTTTACATTACACTTGTTACCAAGATGAGTAACTTTTCAATTTCAATTGTGCTCGCTGATCCTCGTACATCACTTGTTTTCATCTTCTTTTACACTTAAACAAGTAAATGAATGCTTATGTCTATTTACCCGACTATATTATCGATGCTGTACAACATAGGCTACTCCATGAACTTGAAAATAGTCAATCTTTTACTGGACATTTTCAGTGGGCTGAAACACACCTCCCATTCATAAACCCATTCATAAACAAGAACAATCTACATAAGCTTAAATAGACTAAAATAGTTTTAAAACATACCTGTCTAAAAGTAATACTTCAGCTCTGGTGTCATCCTTCAGATTGTTGTTGTTATAATGTAATTTCCCTTCAGAGTGCAAAAGTAACTCCAATATTGATTCAGGATTCAGAAAAGTTTTGATTCAGCATTTTTGGCAGAAGCCCTTTCAAAAACAATCTTTCGTTTCATGGATACAAGGCCATGTTGGTCTTTCAGAAAGAAGTTCAGGTTGATACTTTTACCTGCTGTCACTCACTTTTTCAGCTGTAGATCCACGCTTCACATGCACACGCAAATGATAAATCTATCTGTGTGAACAGGCTGCGCGGAAATACAAATTTAAATTTAAGTTTGAGTTACCTGTCGTAAGTGAGTTATTTGTCAGCCTGAACAATTTTTTAAAAGACAAACATTTTTTTGTCTTATTCCTTATCCAAAATATAAAAATACACAAATACATTTAGATCATTTACTTTATTCAGTACTATCGGAATGTGAAGAGACTTTCAACCAGCACAACAAAAAATGTTTCTGAAGACCATCACCTACTGCACCTTTAATATTCTATCTACAGTAAAAAAAAAAGTAAAATAATAAAAAAAACATTCACATCCACAAACTGAAAGTTTAATTTGAGAGAAAATGTGCAGATCTGTATTCCTGTCCACTAAGTTATTCTTTTTGTGTGTGTTTTTTTTTCAGTGGTTGTGTTTAAAATTGAGAACGACTTACAACTGGGTGAAAATCCCTATTTTATATCTTCAACATTGTTGAACAAATGCAGTGAATGTGAACTAAAATAATTAGAATATCAAATCTACGTTGGGTCAAAACCTCCAACAAAAGCACAAACAAACAACAAACAAGACACCTCTTCTTTTTTTTGTCATATCCAGTTCATACATATACACTTTAATAACATCTTCCATTCCTACCCCAAGAATATCATGCTTTTTCCCACTTTTTATCCCATAAAAAAAGATTTCCACACTTTCCAAACACACCTCTTTCTTTAAACGTCTGCCAGCGTTTCTTCTGTCGAGTCCACGCAAACCTAACAAAAACCCACACATTCTCTTTACACCTGCTAGAATCTTCTAAAGGGCCAAGCTGCTTCTCTTCTTCTGATTCGACCCCATTACTTCATGATTCTCTTCAGGTCTGATGCCAAACTTAACACTCACTGCACAATAACAACAGCGTTTCCTGTATCTGACAACAGAGGACCCGCAAACGTGCAAAAAACAGCCAAGGGAACAAGAGACAGATCCACATCATTAATATTTTACTAATATGACAGTAGAGCGTGATGTGAAGGCATCACTTTTAATGAGAACAGACAAAAGCATATGTACTGAACAAAGAGTTGCGAATGATGGAGGTTTTAGATTGGGGTACACACGCCACAATGTGTGTGTAGGTAGAGGTAGAGGATACAAAATATACAGTCCAGTGCTGACATGGTAAGGTGATTTGTGAGATTACAGACTCTTAGATGTGAATTCAGCAGAACAGCTGTAAAACGCTTATGCAAAATATGTCAGTACAGCTCAGCACACAGAAATATAGCTTTAGTGCTAGTTCTATCAGGAAGACCTAATGACACGTCACTCATTCCAATCAGATCTAACCAATAGCCATTTGACACAAGGAATATATAAGTTTGTTATTCATTACCCATTTCGGTTGTTGCTGTTCAACCACCATCCTCCCCACCAACACCAGGTTGGCTCAGCCTGGGGGGTAGGCTCCACCTCTGCCTTCGTCCTCAGACAGACTTTGCTGAATCGACAAGTTTCTGATCCAAGCTACGGACAGGGTCTCCGCCAAAGAAATCTATTTTTGTTCTGCTAAAATATTACTCTGTCAAATAAATCATTTTATATCATATCATCCTCCCTGGTCTTCCTGGTAGAACTGAACCAAACTGAGAACTGCACCATGCAGCTGTTTTTCTGTTTGTTTTTATTACACCTAAAACCTAGCATGCTTGGTTTACATCTGGCGTGTTAGGATACACACTGAAACAAATCAAGTGGTTTGATTTTAAGAGAAGTCTGTAAGGTTGAAACTAGGAAAAATAAATAAAAACAATGAAAAAAAAAGTTTGCTGTTTGTTCAAACGACTTATTTAAAATGAGTTGAAACAACCCAATTCTTGAGTTTTTTTTGGCGGAACCAAGCATTATTTACAGTGCAGAAAGTGTTGCATCTTATCATTTTTACTGGTCTAAATGGAATAACATGGGTTATTATTAGGCCCACACGGAATCTGCGTGCACAGAACTCCACAGATTTCTGCAGATTTTTAGCCCATAATTTTTTCTGTTTATTGACTAGTGTAAATGTGTGTAAACTTATATTTATTCAGTTTTTCTATTAATTTCAGTAATATTATTGACAAATATTAAAATGCTCATATGATTGATTTACAATACAGTTTGTAAAGTAATATCTTCTGTTCTTTTAGTAGAGATAGAATATGAGAGACTTGCTTTGATTACCAAATAAAGTGGATCTAATAGGATTTGCATTGTAAACATTAAATAAAAGTTAAAAAGGTATTACTTTTTATTTAATATAAAAAGGTTTTAGTTATGAAACTCCCAAAATTATTCTGCATAAATCCACAGATTTTTAATAAAATTCTGCGCAGAAATAACAAAAACTTTCAACAGATTCTGTCTGGTCCTAATTATTATGTATTTGATTGAATCACTAAAAGGATGCAAATGATAAGTCATTTGTTCAAGAGTTTTATTTATTTTTTTAGTTAAGTTGTTGTGTACAGTTGTATTTGTATAAAAGAACCAACTCATAAGAGTCTTTTGTTCAGGGATAGGATAGTAGACTTTTGATGTGATGTATGTGTACGGTGTGTTTGATATATTGAATGTGCTTAATACTGTATGTTTGACATTAGGGATGTAGCGATTCACCGTGAGCTTCGAATTCGTACAAGTTCAGTCGTACGAAATTGTACGATTTTAAAAAGGAGGCATGGCACCTAACCCCACCCCTAAACCCAACCGTCATTGGGGGATGAGCAAATCGTACGAAAATGTACGAATTAGGTCGTACGAATTCATACGAATTAGCCACTAAATCAAAAAGTTACGAATTGCCGTGAGATTGTGCTGGACAAATCAAACCGGTAGAAATGTTGAACGAATCTTACTTTTTTAACAGAGGGGGCGCTCTTTACAGGCACAAACTCGCTTTACCTGCACATCAGCGGCGAGCAAGAGTGATGCAGCAGAGTGAAATGACAGCAGTGAAGTGCACCAAACAAACACAAACTGTGTGCAAATACTCCCAGCACAGTGGAAAAACTACTGTCACAGAGGTCTATTTGCAAAAAAAAAAAAAAAAAAACTATTAATAAGCCACCACGTGGACCGGAAGATTTGCAGCTCCGCTTGCTCTGACGAGTGCTATGCAGATCACATGCATCAGTGTTTTCATCGTGAAAGATGTTTTTTAGACTGAAAGAGAAAGTTGTTCTGTTACAAAACCAGGTATTAGATTAGTTTTACCCTCTCCTTTTCAGATTAGTTTATGCATATTTTAATAATTTGCTTATTACTGAATAATTAAAAATGTTCAAGATTATGAACTTCTTAAGTGTATCACACTGATACTATTACTAATTAATTACACAAGTAATATTAATTATTCACCTTCATAATCATGTTCAACTCCTGTCTCTACTCTGCTTTTTAATTAGTCATTTTATAATCTGTTTTTTTATGCCAGTGGTCAGAGGGTCCACCTCTGCACACACTGCTCTCTGGTTTAGGAAAGGTATTACTCGCCACACCAGCCATCTCAGTCCCCAGTCAAGGAGTTTTTTCAGCAGGGGACATTGTAAATGTGCAAAGACCTCAGCTTATGTCAGAAAACATAGATATGCTGATATTTCTTTTTAAAAATGTAAAATCCCAGCACAGTCACAGTTTTAGTTTTTTATATTAACGAGTCCTCTTTAATTTGTATTATTCTTTCTTTCTTTTTTGGGAATTTGTTTTTAAAATAGCAATTATTTATGGCAGAAAATTTATTATTTTGCCAAAAATGTAAAGCATAAAAAAAAAAAAAGAAAAGGGTCTTCACCTTAAATTTGTTTCAAATAATTTCGTTTCATGACTAAATTGTGAATCGTGAGATTAGTATCGTGAATCATATCGAATCGCGAGTCAGGTGAATCGTTACATCCCTATTGGATATAGTAAAACAAATGCTATTCATAAAATCATCTAACTGGATTAAGTAGCTATTATGTACTGTGTTTGAGTCAATAAACCTGACATATGAGTCATTCTTTTAGGAATTAGAGTCAAAAGGAAATAGAAAAAATTGTGACTGACTCATTAAAAAATCTTTATTCAGAGATTGTACTCCATTAGATAATCAGAGCAGATCATAGTCTACAGATGCAGTATGTTCACATGCATTTTCACCCCTTAAAAGTGGACAAGTCTAAAAACATTTCAGACATCATCAACTGTATCTAGTATTGTCTAACTTTAAACAGATTGCCCAAAAAATGTCCTAGGCAAAAAAAAAGTGTCCCTCTGTCTGCACAGACAATGTTTCACCCACACACCTCTGCTGCACCCAAATCACCATGGTGTTCTTCCTGTGCCAGTCTGAGGGTGTGAGGCGTGTAGACTAGGGCTGTACAGAACACACTTGAGGAGCAACACAAGGCACAAATTAGACTTCATATCTCTCCTAAATGTCAGTTTTAGAGAGTGGCATGAGCTGGCTCCTCCACGACTCCACTGGGGCAGTGTGTGGACAGGGCTGGCCTAAATCACTGGCCTCTCCCTTTCACTACCAACAGCAGCCTAATTAGGCCAACAACGCGAGGCTGTCTCGGTGTCCCAGCCTGAAGCTCAGGAAGGCCCTGTCCAAACTAAATGACAATACATGCTGCTTTAGTTAGTGAGAAGTAATGTGCTCACCACGGCACACTATCCTTCACATACATACTTAACTGTACGCACACACACACCCTAATACACAAAGTAAAAGCACTGTAAAAAGTGACAATTGTAGCTTGAAGTTGACCAAAAAATGAAAATATCACTGAGATAATTATTTTTGAGTTTTTTTCATCAGGAAAACACACAAAAGAAACACAAATGTGCCATAAATGTATTGTAAAAGTGATTATACTCCTTAAAATTCAAGCCTTTTGAAATGTTAACAGTGTATAACAGTGTGAGAAACAATCAAAGGATTACTGCAGATATCATAATGTCAAATTGAAGAATTTTTAAGCCCATTAAGTATTAAATTTAAGACCTATATCACAATATCAAAATATGCATGCACATAAAGAGAAAATGGAAAAAAATAAATAAATAAATAAAAAAATTCACAAAATTAGTGTTAAAATAAATGTATTCAAATGAACAGTACTAAAGACAGGTTTGATCCATGACTAAACTACAAGAAAAAGAAAATAAAAAACATCTTAAGGCTGATTTATACTTTCGCCTGGTGAAACAAGGCTTTTATACTTGACGCGTTCGCCATGAAGATATTCTTTTAAATGACGGGGCGGTCAAGAGAAACAGACAGTAAAATCAGACGGATAAACAGAGAAGTAGAAAGCTTCTGGAACTAGGTCATATCATTAATATCATTCAAGATAATTGTTTTTAATTATTTTTATAATTTATTATAAATATTTTTATAATATTTTATATTTTTTATAAAGATAATAATATTGACCTTAAAATGGTTTAAAAAAATTTTTAATTGCTTTTATTCTAGCAAAAAAACAACAACAACATAATTTGGGAAATATTTTACAAAAAATAAAATTTCAAAGGGGGGCTAATAATTCTGACTTCAACTTTATCAAAGAAATAATTTGTTCTCAAATCAAACGTGGCACCGTGCGAACTGTTCACCCAAGTCTCAAAACATTTTGTGAGCTCCGCCAGCTGAAATCATGACGCCCCCACCAAATTGAATCTCCACAAACACCGCGATGACGTCACATTCGCAGCGCGCAGTGAGTTCAATAACAGAAACCTGATTGGCTATTGCTGGTATAGGGCATGTCGGTCTCATTTGTAGCTGTAATACCACAAATTATAATTGGACTAGTAAAATAAAGAACTACAACAACACGAAAACCAAGCAACAACAACAAAAAAATTTAAAGCATTAGATGTAGCGTTACTTGGACATCGGGAAAAATAAGACCTGTGCAAAAATATTTAAGACCTAAAACAGCGAATTTAGGACTTTTTAAGGTCTAAATATCGATTTTTTAAATTTTAGACTTTATAAGACACAGCGGAAACCCTGAACTGGTACTGCGACAAGGATGTAAGAAGCATCAATGGGTACATCATCATCAAGGCACACATAGGTATGCGTTGTGTCACACCATCTCTAAACATTTAATTCTACACAGCTTTGAGGGATACGGACACCGTCTGCAATGTTAGGCATTTGTTTTTGATGTTTTTAGGGAACGCACACACGTAGGTAACGGACGCATGCATGTCCGTGAGCTACTCCTTTCAGATTCATCAACATGCATAATCACGTTCATCAAATTTTCTTAAACTAAGAGTTCTAAAGTACGGTTATATTTTACAAGCAAGGATTCTGACATGGAAATGTGAAGCAGATGCTTTACAAAAGTTGAGTGTGTGGGGAGAAACATGTCAAACTTAATGAAACATTTGACGGCTCATAGAATCAACTTAAAGGAAGATTAATGCTTAATGCTTTCTTTGACAGCTTGCAATATCATCTTCCACAGTGAGTACGTTTACATGGACACAAATACTCAGAATTTAATACGATTAAGACAATACTCTGATTAAGAGTCTACCATGTAAACAGCAATTTTTGATTACCTTAAAGGACCACCTGTGTCACGAAATGCAGAGGTTTTTTCTTTCCATTGGGCGTGCGGTATCAATTTCCATTAAAACAACACTCTTCCACCAGTCCTTACTTCATATTCTCATCCAATACCTCAGTTTGTCATGGGGCATGAACAATATGTTGCTAAATGAAAGTGAAACTGCCAAACTGCAGTTAAAGTTGAAAAAGCAACAAGGTTAATGGATCTATGTGCTACAACATGTAAAACGAGATCATTCAAAAAGGAACATTCAAAAAGCAACTCATGTAAACACCTTAATCATATTATTGTCTTATTCAAATTAAGGCAAATCATTACATTACATTACTGATGTCCATGTAAACACAGTCACAAGCCCCAACCCTAGAATCCTAGGCTTGATCACAGCCTTTCCATTTAATGCAAGTCTTAAATTCATGCTAACAAACAAATGATGAAAAGAATATATTAATGCAATTCAAATATATAAAATAGGAAATGATGTATACTTTAAACTTTAATTATATTGTTTAATTAAAATGATTACAATATTTTTTTTCTAGAGTCATCTAGATTAGACGGAATAGATTTTTTAAAGTCATCCCACATAATTTTGTGGCTCAAAAGTATCAGTTCAGGCACTGGTACCAATTTAAAAGTATCGATTTAGCACCGGTATCAAAATAACCCCAAATGATACCCAACCCTACTAATGAGGACCAAATCTTCATGAATTGGTGGGGTTTTTCCCCTCTGATGACATGTACAAAGAGAGAATGTCAATCAAAGTGTTTCTGCAGACTTTTTTTATCAAGTGTGATCATAATAATATAGAATTAAGTAATTTTTACTATTAGAAGCTGGCTATATTTATATAATGTTGCTTAAACCCCTAATGAAAGTTATTTTTTGCATAATTGGTCACCTTTAAATCTACTTAAGCTGTATAATCATGTATTTAAGCTGTATGATATCATTGTGAGTAACTGAAAATGTTAACATTCCACGTTAACAGCTCTCCATGGCTTGATCATTAGAGTTTATAAGAGGTTTACCTTTTTAGTCAGATCTTTGAAATTAATAGTTTGATCTAGTGTGCTATTGATCTAATTGGTTCCTTTACAATTACACCAATTACAATGGTGAGTAAAAGATGGAATAACGGTATTTGCCTTTATGACACATAATATAGACTAATGCGTTTGCTCATATTGAATATGTGTACAGCTATAAAGCAATTTGATGTTAGCTGCGCAAAAACTATTGACATCATCTTTCAGCCCCTTGGAGCCTGCACAAACACATTCAGACTCATAGAAGAAAAGAACACACATACACACACACCTCATTCAGTGGTGACAGTGCTAAAGCATTAAGGAGTTACACTTGCATTTGTAGAATGTGGCCATCAGTTAATGGGTCACCTGTGATACATCTTCATCTGGGAGTGGGCCGTGTGGAGAAAAAAATCCCCCTAGGACTGGAGATATAGGAGGCCTGTCACACAGCCAGGGTCACAACATACTGCAAAATAAAGGAAAATACCCCTAATCCATCAGAACACCTTTTCTACTTAGACAGAGACAAAGAGGGGGGGAGAGGAGAGAGAGAAAGAGAGAGAGCGAACTCGTGATTAAAAATAGAAAAGGAGAAATAGCCATGTTAGTGCTGACTTCTTTATTTTAATTGTTTTACTTTTATTATTAACAGCTCAGAATCAGTTATACCGTGGTTACCACGTCTATATATTCATTCATTCTCCTTCAGCTTAGTCACTTATTTATCAGAGGTCAACACAGCGGAATGAGCCGCCAACTATTCCAGCATATGTTTTACACAGCGGATGCCCTTCCAACCGCAACCCAGTATTGGGAAACACCCATACACTCTCACATTCACACATATACACTACGGCCAATTTTGTTTACCCAATTCACTTAGTGCATGTTTTTGGACTGCGGGGGAAACCGGAGCACTCACGCAAAAACCAGGAGAACATGCAAACTCCATACAGAAATGCCAGCTGGCCCAGCCGGTACTCGAACCAGCAACCTTCTTGCTGTGAGCCGACTTAGCCCACCTATGTCATCCAAACTCCTTTTTGTTTTGCTTATTTTCTGACATTTTACATCATATCTGTGATTTTTACACGTCAGTTCAGTTCTATATCAGTATTATTCTGAAGGAGACTCATTTTACATTATTTAATTATAAGCTTTTAAGGAATATGTGACCTCTAGACCACAAAACCAGCCGCCCTACTCTAGATTTTAATGTGTAAATATACTGGGAAAAATCACCATTAAACATATAGCAATATAAATATATAGTACTAAATTATTTGGTGTAGTGATATGGAACGTAATGTGATCATACCCCTGCTAGAACTACTTAACTACACACATTAGAATGTTCATCAACCAAGTGATGATTCTATGATGAACTTTTAGCATTTATGGACTCTTTCCAATGGACAACTATCTGCTACTAGATACATCCGACACGACAGATCCCACTAATGTAATGTCATCGCTCACAATCTGACATATAATTTTTCTCTAAGAAGAGATTGATATAAATCGAGATAATCAAAAATTCCTTCCACCTATTTTTCTGTCCACACAGCAGAAAAAAATGGCACAAGGAAAATAAAACGACATCATTCAAATTATATGCCAAAAATAACATACAAATAAAGAAAACTTTCGTCTTCTTAGCTATACTGCAAAATTAAATGATGGATCTAACTATTTAATCCATTCATTAAACAACAAAACATCATTGACTGACAAAATCATTCACGAATGCTAAATGCTCTCTGTGAAAAATGCCCTTGTGGCCGGGATGCTAAGAGTATATTTGGCTAGTTTGCTCATGGCAGTGAACTGGGATGTGTGTGAAGTGGACCACTGCACTGGGTTTTGTTCAAGCACAGATCAAGTGCTGACCCAAGGATGCTGGAAGCTGCCAATTTTGTAAGACCACCTATCATAAAGTACACGCAGTAACCAAACACTTAAGGCTTTCATTCAGAAATGTACTCCTGTATCCTAGAAATTGTGATCAGGTCATGCGGGAGAATCTTAGGAATGCATACATTTACCTTTAGGGAACTAAAAATAAAAATAGTTTACAAAAAATACACAAATAAATAGTGTATAGCATCAAGATTATTTTAATCAATAAAACTAAAACTAAGAGCAAAACTATTGAACGAAAATGATTTTCGTTACTGAAATAAAATAAAAATGAACAATAAATGAAAAAACGAGGGTGGTTCAGAGACTAAGCTCAAAGATAGTGAGTAAGAAAATCTAAATCTAAAGAAACCAACAACAGCCACTGAAAACTGGTATAAAATGATCATAATTAGCAAAAATAAATAGGAGTTTTGAAAACGATTAAGCATTCATTCTGTTGTGAAAAATCTGACCTGCAGCTGTTTAGAAAAGATGTAGATGGCGCTTACTGTCATTATTCTCTCTTTTCATTGCCAAAATAAAAAAAAAATAAAATAAACAAAGCATGTTTAACATCTACATGTACAGTATGATATTTTAATTTATTTTCTTTTCGGCTTAGTCCCTTTATTAATCCAGGGAAGCCACAGAGGAATGAACCGCCAACTCATCCAGCATATGTTTTTACTTAGGGGATGCCCTTCCAGCTGCAACCCTCACTGGGAAACATCCATACACATTCATTCACAAACATACACTACGGACAATTTAGCCTACCTAATTCACCTATACCGCACGTCTTTGGATTTGTGGGGGAAACCAAAGCACCCAGAGGTAAACCCACGCGAACACGGGGAGAACATGCAAACTCCACACAGAAATGCCAACTAGCCCAGCCGAGGCTCGAACCTTCTTGCTGTGAGGCGAACGGCTACCCACTGCGCCACCGTGCAGCCCAGTATGATATTAATTTTTATAAAAAAAGGTTTGTTTGAATTCTTCATAATTTTCTACTTTTATTTATTGCACTTGTATGGTTGCATATGGTACAGTAGAATAAACGCTTTACACCATGAAGATGCACAAGAGTTAATGTAATCCAGCAGGGAACTCTAAACAAATGACATCAGACTTTAAACGGGAGAGAGAATCCAACCTAGATACCTCAGACGAAGACTGGTTGAATATCTGCTCTATAAAGGCCACTTCTCTGGTATGTGGCGAGATTTTTGCTGGAGGCAGAGAATCTACTAATTAATGGTCTCAAACACAATTCCTGGAGGGCCGCAGCTCTGGCCAGTTTAGGCTCCAACCACCTCCAACTCAACAGCTGCTTAATAGTCTCCAGTAGTCTTGAACACCTTGGTTAGTTGGATTAGCTGTGTTTGATTAGGGTTGGAGCAAATCTGTGCAGAGCTGCGGCCCTCCAGGAATCCAGTTGAGACTATGTACTAGATACTTTATAACCCTTGTTAACATGAATGCAAACACGGGGGAAAGATAGGGGATGGTGCTGAAGAAATGTGTGGAAAATTTTAGCTAATCATTTTTACATATTTTAGACGTTGCCCAGTGATTCAGTCGTACTGGCAGGATGTAATGCAAGTAATACAAATTAATTTTTATGATGGAATGGACTTTTTACAACAATTTACCTGGGAATTATTGCAGCCAACTTAATGGTAAACGACAATATTTATCAAAATACTTCTAGCAACCAGTAAGAAAACTGTAACTCAAAAGTGGTTACAACTGGAATTCCCTACAAATTCTGAATGGTTGGATATTATATCTAATGTTCAAAATATGGAGCCGATGACGTTTTCTTAAAACTGCAAATGGACAAATACCTGCAATTTTGGGAGAAATGGACTGTACTTATGCCTTTACACGGTGTAAACTGATCTTTATATGTACTTGTTATGTGACCTGTAAGGAAATACGTGACCAGTGAATTGTTCATTTAAGTTCCAATGTGTTGTTGTATTTTTATTTGTATTTTTTTTAAATATTTGTTTTAGTATGTTTCTAATCTTTCCTTCTTAAATAATAATAAAAATAAAGAATATAAAAAGAGTGTTGTTAACATGTTCTGTTAACCCAAACCTAGAATTACTAAAACTGAAACTAAATACGTACATAAAAAACTAACAGCTAAACTACGAAAACTAAACACACAAAAACATTAATGAAACCAACTACAACGAGAAAAATTAAGTTCGTAGATAAACTTCATGGTGGCTTGAGAAAGCTTCGTCTGAGAGTTTAAAGAAGTTTAAAGAAGTTTAAAATATTGAAGTAGTTTTTAAGAAGTTTGAAACAGTCATAACTACATATAGGTTAGCATGTTTCTAGTATGGATTGTTGGAGTAGGCATTGCTAGTGTGTTTTATGTGGTTGTTAAGGCGTTGCTAGGCATTTGTTAAGGTGTTGCTAGGCGGTTGCTATGGCGTTCTGGGTGGTTGCTAAGGTGTTCTAGGTCATATGCTTGCGTGTTCTGAGTGGTTGCTAGGCGGTTGCTAAGGTGAAGGTGTTGCTAGGTCATAGCTACAGTGTTGCTTGGGTGTTCTGAGTGGTTGCTCAAGGTGTTGCTAGGCGGGTGCTAATGTGTTGCTAGGCAGTTGCTAAGATGTTGCTAGGTTGTTGCGAAGTTGTTGCTAGGTGGTTGCTAAGGTGTTGCTAGGTGGTGGCTAAGGCGTTGCTAGGCAGTTGTTAAAGTGTTGCTAGGTGGTTGCTATGGTGTTATTAGGCGGTTGCTAAGGTGTTGTTAGGGGGTTGCTAGAGTGTTCTGAGTGGTTGCTAGGCGGTTGGTAAGACGTTACTAGGTGGCTGCTAAGGTGTTGCTAGGCAGATGCTTGTTCTGAGTTGCTGCTAGGCAATTGCTAACAAATTAGCATGGTTCCAGTATGAATTAGCATGTTGCTAGTATGGTTAGTATGTTTGTATGTTTTTAGTATGGATTCGTATATTGTTAGTATGGTTTGGTGTGTTTTATATGTTCAATGTAAAGTCATGGCAGTTTTTATAATAGAAGTCTATGGGACAGTTGCTAGGGTGCCGTATGTGGTTGCTAGGGTGTGGCACAGTAAGTTGAAAGGTCATCAGTGATTGGCAGATTGGTAGTCTGAGTTAAATGAGCCAAACGTAAGTCTGTTTGACAGTCTGGTGCAAAGTTATGAGGTCACAAAGTTTGGTCCAATGTTAAGTCAATGAGACTTTTCCGAATTTTCAGGGACAGTTTTCGGAAAACTGTATGTCGTATCAGTTGGAAAAGATATAGCAACTTAATTCAGTATAGTTTAGAGGTTGGAGTTAGTTTGGTGGTTGTAGTATGAACGGTCTAGCAGGAGTTCTGAAAAATAATGAAGAAGAAGTTTATGTAGTATAACAGTATGTGGCTTTCTCAAAACCACCAATAACTAAATCAAAATGCATTAAAATAAAGTAAAAATGAAATTACTTTTACAGCACTACTGTATGAAACAAGTTTAATACATTGAATGGTAATAGATGTCAATATAATCACTTTGCAAAAATAGCTAGCATAAAACAAATCAAAGACCTACAACTGAGCTATTGGGATTCTCATTTAAAGATAGCAGAATAGTCTGGATCAGACGCAGCTCAGAACCCTTAATAGCACTGAGCAGCACATGATCCCCAGAATGAAGAACATGAATGACTCCATTAACAGAGGACATCTGCACGCACCAATAAAATGCAGAGAAGAGGAGGAGGAAAGAGGGGTGCGCTGTATTGTTGAGCTCTGCAGTCCAGATGAGGGAGGCTGGCTGAATGTCTATTTCACAGAGAACAGAAACCTGCCCCGTATTGACATAAAGGAGACTGGAGAGTTTTCCCAGCAAATTGAAATTCAATTCTAATCTGGCTCTGAATTATTTGCTTTGCGCTGTATTGTAAGGGAACAGGCAGCTTCTGGGGATGGGCTGATGGAGGGAAAAAGATACCAAAGCATGTGTCTGAGTAAAGCCAGAGTGTTGGTAATATTATTTATACTCTGTCAAAACCAACCAAAACTATTGTGGAAGATGACAGCTTAGTATGTCTGATGATTATATTTGATATTAAATAACATTTCTATTAAGCTCACATGTTCAGTTAATGTTTGAGAGACATGTGGAAATTGGTAGACAGGTCGGGCTTGCTGTCTGTAATAGAGAGGCTTAACCATGAGGCTCGGCTTAAGCTGATAATTCCACAGTGAGAAAAGTGAAAGCTGGGATGGAGGAGGAATGCTGGAAAAAATGTCAAAACACTGAGGAAAGAAGGTGAAGGAGGCCATATAAAAGTCACTTGTTTTATGTCATTTGTAGTTGTATACAGTATATTTGTTCATCCATTAATGCTGCCTTTAATCATATTATTAATATTTTTCAAAAATTACTAACTGGACAATAATAAATATTAAGATACAATTGTAAGGTCCAGCTAGTTAGTCCAACAATAGTGTCTACTGGTGGATGAAGGTTCACTGCTTGTTCGGTCTTTCCAGTGCACAATGTTAAATTCCTTTCAATTAACTTATACTGTCCAATTTTAATATGGGGTGGTTTAGAATTTCAATATTTTATCTTCGTTTTATCTGGCTCCAATCATAAAACATTAGGAAGCTTTTGTAATATTTAATTTAGATGAATGATTCAATATTTTATTCATCTCGTTTCTATACTGTACATTAGACTTGTTCATTCGGATTACTATAACATCCTGAGTCTTGTACCAGCCAAGTATACATTCTCTTAAACACAAGCATGTCAGTGTTATTCACTAAACAGAGGCGATTATCCACTATTCTAAAAGGCAGAAGCCTACTTACTAATTTTATAATATTTTTTATGTGTTCCCTATAGATCTCCTATCTATTAATTTGAAACAAAACTTTAATTATACCATGATCATTACTATTGAATCAAGCAATTACTTAAACGATTATTAACTTTGATTAATCACCATATGATTTAAAGAGTAGTTTAGAGATAAAGGCCCACCCACATTTAGATTCTTTATACTTGTTATACTTGTTTTCCATATTGAAGGACAACTATATATTTTGATATAAGTTGTTATTACATCCAGATTAAAAGAGTACTTCAACAATCACTGAAGCCACAAAAACTAGAGGGTCCATGAAATGGCATAACATTTCGGACAATACATTTTCGGCAGCCGAAAATTCGAAAAATCTATAAGATCAACACACTTTGAGATTCCCATTGTTGCACATTTCTGCTGTATGATTGGCTCTTAGATCATTAT